>NC_142734.1:18553862-18706362 GCF_051943395.1 Hippocampus bargibanti
TCGATTTGAATTGAATATTTAGACGTACTGCCGGCGCCTGTTGGCCAACGAGTTATACTGCTGTCGTGGTAATGGCCTGGTTATCTGGCAATCTGCAAAAATGAAACCCTTTACATCCTAAAATCTTGGGATTTGTTTAGTAGGACATGCGTTCTAACATTTGTGACTCAATGTAGTCAGAAAAGAAGAAAAGGCTGACGCGAGAAGAGCAGTCATCTGTGCTAAATTACCGGCAGGGGAATCTCGAAATTTTAACCCCGGCCCCAAACCTCAACCAATCACCATCGCAACAGTATTTCTCCAGAGCTCGGAACGCTTTTCTGGTGACTATTGTGTGTTTGTAACACACCCAACACACATAAACTCAAATCCACTGAAAACATGGCTGGCTCAAGGGCAAAGCACAGGCTGGAAGATATTATTTTATTTGATCTGCCTGCAATTTGTCATTTAGGAGGCATTTATGGCAGCGCCATATTTGGGACTGGCTGGGTGCAAAGTCAAAGTCAAAGTCAAAGTCAGCTTTATTGTCAAATATGCTAATATGCATGACATACAGCACAGATGAAATTAATGTCCTCTCGGACCCAGCGTGCAAGACATGCAAGGCACTTATAAGTGCAGTGATACACATGCAGTTTTGCCACAGTAAGTTAGTCTTAGGCATGAACATAAAAATTGCAGATGGTTCTCAGTCAGTTTCTAATAGGTAAATGTATCCATTCTCGTCTTTCGGAATGTTTTTAGTGGTGTTTCTAGCTAGATGAGATTTTTGGAAGCGAAGCAAGACCTCGTGAAGAAGGTTTAATGCAGTACAGCAACATAGTTTGTTTTAAAGGACAACCGACGTCTCCGGACAAGTTGTGTCCATAATTTGTAAAATCGCTTCAAATGACTTCTACTGAGCGCATTTTACAAAGATTCAACCGCATATCGCTATATTTTACATTTTAAGACTTGCGCGGAATATTCCGGAAGTCTTGTTTTTGAGTTAGTGACGAGTCCTCACGTTACGTCACTGAAGGAACGCCCCTGACCGAAAAGAGGACACATTGTAACAGTCCTTCCATCACGTCAATGCATTTTGCTGTACTTTGTTTGGTCTGAAAACTTCATGTAGCACCAAAAAGAGGCAGAAGATGGCGACAAAGCTCCGTGTAAGGAATGAATCAGCCCGTTCCACGGGCTGATTAATTCGCCATCTTCTGCCTCTTTTTGGTGCGACATTTCCCGCCCACAGATACCTCAAAATGGCACGGAATAAATTCTTTAATCGATTGCAAACATGTATGCTTTCCTCTTCAGAACTATTTGAATCATATTCATAACTGGATGAGTTACAAGAAAGCATATTCTCCGAATCTGAAGCCATTGCTTTGATTCTCCAGCAAGGCAAGACGTCTTGGGGTGATACCACGAACAAGGGGGCGGGACCTTCTGAAACGGGCCACTTCTATAAAACGTTTTTCTGGTGTCAGTTAGGAAACAAAAAAGTGATGTCGGTTGTCCTTTAAGATACAAGTTGCCAGTTAGCCTATTTCTTTAAAATTATACATGGAATCAGGTTTATTAAACCATGAAATAAAACTTATTAAAACAAATAAAACTAATCGTGTAAAATAAATACACGAATTTGACATGGAATCGAATTTGAAAGGTTTTGCAGAATCATTTCATACCAAGCAGCAAATTTGAAAGCCACAATTAGTGAACGTTTCCAAAAACAGGCTCAAACCCCACTCCCAGTTGAAGTTTACTGTAGGGAAACCATGAATCAAACAGAATTCCAAGGAAGAAAAACACAAAACGTCATAGATGGGGTAAGCAACACACGTTTGAACACAAACGGTGGAGCAACATCTGGACATGGATAATACAACAATACTTTCTGGCATCCACAGTATCTGCTAAAAACAGCTATATGCGGTACAGTATTAGTATATGTTAGTGAGGAGTTATGACTGTCTGTATTATACTGCCCTCATGTGGCGGAGGTGCAACGCCATAACTTACAGTGAATTAACCAGAAATTACAGTGAATTAATCATGATGGACAAAACTGCTTTATTCTTGATCTTCTATTTTATTGTGCTATCACTAAAGGTTGATGTGAAGCAGAATATTCAAGAGCTTTGTTTTCCTTATTTTAAATGCATCTTAAAATCGTATTTTTTTTAAATAAAGATAGGCAGAACTTTATGGCATTCATTTCCGGTATTTCCATTGGGTTAGAGCACTTCTGAGCGCTTTGGTGATGCGCGTGGCCATGAAAAGATTCAAACACACATCTTAAATCAGCACTGAATTTATATTCCCTCTGGAGTTGAATGTGCAGCTGCAGGATGTGAAACTCTGCTGGAATTCACCTTATGTGGCTGTGTATGCAAGTGAGTCATTGGAATGAGCAGCCCGGGTGGCTTTGGAACTTTATGCAGGTCACAGAGCTGCAGACGCTCATGCTAATTCATCAATCGGTTTTACAACGCACAGATGAGCAAAATGTCTCAGAATATGATGTGGCGTGGGAGATATGAGGGCCGGAATTTTGAACAGCTGGATGTCCTAACTTGGCAGATGGGGGCACTCGGGGGGCTGTGTGTGGGTGGGTGGAGTGAGGGGGTTCCCTCTTTGCATCCTTCCCTCAACGGCCCACTGTGAGAACCTAGAAATGGAAACCACTCCGGGGATTTTCTGCAATGAGGTAACGAGCTTGTGAGGGAGTGGATGATGAGAACATCCCATCCGACTCCCACCCCTTGTTCCCATCCCCAACCCCATCCATGTCGTGCGTGCACACATACATAAAATGCACACGCGCACACACACACACTCATCACTATCCCTTCCTGTTGCAGCTTCACTTTCTCATATTTCATCACCTCTCACTCCCTCATATTTGTTTTTTGACACAAAAAACATAATTTTTGTTATTTATTCGACTTCTTTTATGACATTGCGCTCCTTTTTCATTTCTTAGCTGATCATCCCATCCCAAATTTTGGAAATTTTCAGGACATACATATGTTCCAAATTTCATAAATAGCTGCTTTTCCCAGAATTCCTGATTTTCATTCAACAAAAATCCATTCAAATGTACAAAACATTCAGTGACAAAAATCCACATTTTCCAATTCCAACACATTTCAAGCATCTCGAGAACAATAATTATTTCCACGAATCCCTGAATTTCATCATTTTCACCATAACCGTCTCACATTTCAAGGATCTGTTAGCAGACAGTATTTTGTGCTGACCACCACATTATTTAACTCATTCATTGCCATTCACAAATGTATTCAGGAATTTAAAATATGATGTAGAGCGCCATTCCCGAATTAGTTCCAGTTTTGTTTTTTCATGCTTGGATACCGATAAAGTGCTGGCCATGGCCTCTGGCAATGTTTTTTCCACAATGGGGCAGCATTTCCCTTTGTTTCCATGTTAGCGCTTTGCACCAGCTTCAGCTGTTCTAACAGCACTATATAAACCAATATGTATGTGTTGCATTGCATTTTGGACAGCCGCCCTCATTTAAAGGACAACCGACGTCACTTTTTAGTTTTTTTAACCGACACCAGGACAACGTTATAGCATCTAAAATACCCAAAACACGCAGTATGATATTTTTAGTCAAATGCAAAACAGCAATAAAAATGACTTAAAGTGTCCAAAATCTGCAAAAAATTGAGCTGCAAATTGGGCATTTTTAGAAAGTCCCGCCCCCAGTTCGTGAAGTCACGCCAAGATATCTTGCATTGCTAGTGAATCAAAACAATGGCTTCAGATTCGGAGAATATTCTTTCTTGTTCCACATCCAGTTATGAATATGATTCAAATAGTTCTGAACTGGAAAGCATACATGTTTGCAATCGATTAAAGAATTATATGTGCCATTTTGAGGCAACATTGGGGGAAAATCTCTCAACCAAAAAAAAAAAGAGGCACAAAATGGCGACCTCCAGTGGCCACCTCCGCTTCCACAGGCTGATAAATTCCTTATATGGTGCTTGGACGCCCTCTTCTGGCCTTCTGGCGGCTTTTGGGTGCAACACCAGGTCCCCAGACCAAACAAGTACAGCAAAATACTTTGACGTGATGGAAGGACTGCTACAATGTGTCTTTGTTACGGTCAAAGGGCGGTCCTTTCATGACGTCACGTACGGACTCGTTACCAACTCAAAAACAAGACTTCCTGAATATTCAGCGCGAGTCTTAAAACGTAAAATATAGCTATATGCGGTGGAATATTTGTAAAATACGCTCAGTAGAAGTCATTTGAAGCCTTTTACAAATTATGGACACAACTTGTCCGGAGACGTCGGTTGTCCTTTAAAGCTCATAACTCCAATTTAGGAATTAACTTTTTTTTCCTGATGAAAGAAGAAAGTATAAGGTTTCTTAGGCTATATTGAATGTTTATGAAGTCTTAAAACACAATATTCTGTGGGTCCTGTAATTCAAGTGACAATGACAAAAACTCTGGCACTGGAGTGGACACATTTTTGCACATGTCTGGCAGTGAATGAGTTAATGTCAACTAGTATGCCAAATTCAAATACTTCAAAATAATATTCTGAAATGTAAATATCTTAATAATCACATGTGAATGAAAAAAAACTGGATTCTTGTGCTGTAAATAGCACAGCCACCTTATGTTGATGCAATACAGCTACATGTATCAATACTTGCACAATGTACAGTTTTTTAGGAAACATTTTTTCACAGTTATAGTATACACCTCAGTCTTCTGACATTTTTTATGCTTAGAATATCTCGTTTTTTTTATCCTTTCACCCACGTCCCCCTTTCAAATTGCGCCTGTGGACTGCAAATTTCCCCATTGTGGGACGATTAAAGTCTTTCTGATTCTGATAAATGATAGTGTATCATATATTATTTACCTCTTAAAGTTCCACATTTTGGACCGATTGAAATTGTTGCATGCACCTTCAAATTGGTCTGCGGATTCTGGACCTCTTTAAAATGATTCCCATTCACCAAACTCGAATGCATTTTAAATGCAGTCCTCGCATTCTACATTTTAGCAGTTTATTTCATTCCGCATCATTTCTATCTGGCTTCACATCTTCAGCATTCATTTGCAATGCCTGCACAAATTGCTTCGTCCAGTTGTGTTATGATTGGTCAACATTCATTGAGGTTGATTTTGAATGTGTGCAAAGTTAAACTGATATCGCTTCATGAAGCTGAAGAGCAGAGTGATATGAAGAGGAGGAGTTTAAGGAGCGCCGGGAGAGATATGAGTGACCATGGTCATAGCCCACCTCTTACTTGCGTCCCCCTCTTTCCATGTTTAGTGCTTTTTTTTATCAGGGGGGTGTGCTCTTCCAGTGGGAAGATCTTCAAGCTGAAACACTTTTTTTTGCATCTTTGTTCTGGACCAACTTGACTTATACGGTGCAGGTATCAGCACACCACACTCTGACTTCGGATTGGTGTGGCGGCGAGCACCATGTTGCGGTTCCTGCTCTTGGCTCTTTGCGTTGGAGGCTTGGAGGCCTGGTTCTGGCGCTCTGACCCACAACCCACCACACTGTCCCCAACAAGTGCCACAGGAACAACGGATGGCGCCGAGAGCCTGAATGTGGAGGATGAGGGTTTGTTGGGGGTTGGAGAAGAAATCATCAAAGTGGCAACTGGAATCCGGAACTTGGTCAAGGCATGGGATGTGACCGCCAGCCCCGGGAACGCTCAAAGTTCCCCCACGGTCGACAGCGCTGAGCCCAACGTAACGGGTATAATTGATGGCTTCGGGGTGGGGAAGGAGGTGGAAGGATCTGGAATTTGGGAAAATGATACATCTGGATCTGGGTCAGGGTTCAGGCAAGATCTTGGATCTAGTATAGAGTCTGTCATCCTTCCAAGTAACCTCACCAGTATGAAAAATGGGACTCTCGATACTGGCTTCGATCCACTTTGTTTCCCCGTGCCGTCTAAATGGCACATGTGCTCCAGTCGATACCAAGAGTTCTTCACATTACCGAATTTTTTCAACCACACGTCTGTGGAGCAAGTGGGCGCGGCATTGCGGGAGTGGGCCAAGGTGACCCGAGCGGGCTGCCACCCGCGCATGGAGTGGTTTCTATGCCTCCTTCTGGTGCCCAGGTGCCCCTCACTCTCCAAGCCACTCCTGCATCTGCCCTGCCGCAGTTTTTGCCACCAAGTGCAGGACAGCTGCTGGGCATCTTTGGACAGTGAGGACCTTCCAGTCAAGTGTGGTCTCCTACCCGTCAGCACGCAGGAGCCCGGGCGCCCTGCGTGTGTGACTGTTAGTTACTCTGAAGGTAACCTTAAACCGCATCCAATGCGCTGTGTTGTTTTGCTGCGCATGCTTGGGTACACTTTGTTGCTTTTTAGCAAGTTTTTAGCTGCTTTGATGATGTTCAATTTAGTTGCACCTTGTCATTGTCGTGAGTCACCACGCCACCTTAACATCGATCTTCCTCGTGACAATTCTTTCTTTGCTCACACTTTTACACCATTGCTGCAGACTGATTTTTACTGAGTATAAACTGAAGTCCATATTTCATTATTTCACTTTTGAGGGAAGTTTCAGGATGAACCTACAATGTGTCATAACTTTTGCTGGTTAATTTAGATTGACCATTAATTTTGCTCATTTTCTTAAGTGTTTCAATACAACTTTTGCCCAACTTCTTGTTGTCTAAAATATTATAAGAACTTTTTTTGCAGTATACCTCAAACTGGTTGTCAGCCATTAGCAAGACACACAGACGAACAACAATTTTCACTCACAATCGCAATTTAGAGGATTCCATCAGCCTGCCGTGCATAATTTCGGAATATGAGAGGAAGCTAAAGTAGGCGGAGAAATCTCACGCGGGCATGTTGAGAGCATGCAAGCGCCACACAGGAAGGCTCGAATTGAAACTGGCACCTCTGAACTGTGCAGCGGTTATGCTAACCCAGGGGTGTCAAACTCATTTTTGTAGTGGGCTACATTGTAACTATGGTTTACCTGAGCAGGCCATTATGGAGTGATTGCAAAATGAGGCAGCATAAACAAATGAAGGTTTCCATCCAAAATCGTTTGCTTTTTGGCCAATGCATCATGAGGCCTCATTTGTTCCACTACACCATCATGTGGAAAATAAATGTCATGACAGAGAGAGTCATTAAAATGCTACCATGGATTTGATGGGTTCAAAATGTATGGAAGAGGATTAGGGTCAACGAAGAAAATAAAATAAAGATGGCAGACTTCTAACTTTTATCTCAGAATTCAGACGTTAAAGTGAGAAGCCTCATTTTTGAAGTCAGAATTTTGAGATTAAAGTCAAGATTCTGAGAAGAAAGTCAAACCTCTGAGATAAAGTCTGACATGACATTTTTTCCATGGCTACACTTATGATGCGTTTTCAGATCATCTAGAACGCCCAATAGCTCAAACCTTTGGTGAGTCATTGAATGAACCTTGAGTTGTTTCGTAAAAGCCTCCCAGCTGCATGCGGTTGTCACTGTTGCACGTTCTCTGCAGAAGCCCACTTTACACGTTTGCATCTCAAAAGATGTACTTTTAAGCCCATTGATTTCAATTAAGATGTTCATTTTGAGAACATATTCTGCACATATTTCCATCAGAACTGCATTGACTGAGTTTTCTTGTTTGCCTAATCAACAACTGAATCACAAGTGAAGGCTTTGACTTTTTGGAGCCTCTTGGAAGCTCACCATTGATATTTTCACATTTCTCCGTTTCGATTGTCACCCAAGGAGCGAGTTATCCACTGTTACTCCATTTTGGAATGTTGTGTGGGTCTTTCTAGACAAGTGGGGTTTCGACATAGTCTGCCACCAAAAAGAGGAACAATTGGACCATCTGTGACAGGAGGGGTGGCAGCGGGTGGCATTTATGACGGCATTTGTGGGTGGGAAAATGCATCCTCTGTGTGGGAGGGACGATGACAACGTCATGGCTTATAACAAAAGATCTTTGTGATTGGGATGAGACGGGCCTCCTAAATGGCCTGTGAGAGGTGAAAAGATCACGGGCACTTGCCTACACTATGACTCGTCTTGTCGGAATTAAAGAAGAATAAAAGCAGTCAGTGAGAGTATGAAAGGAATATTTATGCCAAAATCACCCTTTTTGCACAGTGTGCAAATTTCCAACAATATGCAGGAGCTCAATTTGAAATTACATTTTGGGCCTTTTCAATCATGGAGACCATTTGGATATTTTGCAGGCATCCAACCAGCAATGCTTGAAGTAAAAAAAAAGACAAAATATGTTAAAATCTTGCACATCTCAACTCCCTGATCCTCCATCAGTCTATTTTAATTTGCCCTCAAGTTCTTCAAACATGAACATCTGACGGATGTCACGGCTGCTTCATCTTGATAGATAATTCCCCCCAGGTCTGCCAAATCCACTTGGTTTGCTCCCTGGAGGGAGGTTCCTGTGGGTCAGCCTGTCTAACAGAACGTTCAATGTTCATGTATTGGTAATGTATTTGGTTCTTTGGCCACTTATCAAAATTTGGGATCAAGCTGATAAGATACAGTAGCTGTTGTGTGTGGGTGGACACTAAAACCTTTTGGGGAGTTCATTTCCTTTGCCTTTCCCCTGCTGAAATGCATTAGTTCCACCGTCAGCCCTATTGGGTCCCGAGCATTTCTGGTCCCCTGCGGTCTGCTTTCCCATGCACATCTGACAAGCATTTCCTTCCTCCGCCTCCATCTGCCCACCCATCCATCGCCGTGCTCTGCTGCCAGTTGTTCCAGAGGCGCTGAATTACTGAAATCTGGTCTTCATGTAATCCAGAGGAACATGAGGTCACATTGTTTGCTGGGAAATATACACAAAGTTGTTGTTTCGCGGAATTGAGCCAGCAGGGAGCATCCGGTTGTACAAAGGCTGAGGGTTTACCATTTGTGCATGTCATACTAGCTTCCACCTGGAATATGAGGACTGTTCAATCTTAATGACTGCCATCAGTGGCACCAGGTGAAAAAAAGTCCTTTCACCGAGTACTTAACTAAAAGTTCAGAAACTCCTTAAAAAATAAGAACTCAGTACAAAAAAACAAAAAAACTACCTCCTGTCTTTTATTCCATACATTATATAATGAAAAGTCGAGCCCTTCTCTCAGAAGCTGGAGGTGTGTCGACTGAATGTGCATGCCAAGCTGAACTTTCAAAGAAATCTGTTCAAATGTCTCATAATTTTATATCCTTACTGTATATGCGTGGGCTCCGGCAATATATCTGCTGTGGCTGGAATATACCGGCAGGTTTTCTCATATAGGCTCACTTGTCCATGTCTGCTGCCATTGTGCTTTATAGTTTCCCTTTCAAGCCCAGTTACAGTAACCAGTGTAAGTAACAGTGAGTGAGTTGCCCTTTGAAAAAAGGCTGGAGGGATTGCAAACCATGACAAAACGTGTAACTGTGCTTCAAGTGGTCTTGTGTTGCACAATATCCCACAGACGCGCTGATGTTCAGAGGCAACCATTGGCCTGGATCACGTCCAGATGTGCTTCGATCTTAAACTGTGAGCACTCTTAAATGCAAGCTGTTCAAGTGGTACTCAAACGTTCAGTCATTCAGATCATTTCAGAACAACAGCTGCGGGAGACCACCCCGTCGCATGCCCTGTTACAATTCCAGTTGGAAAATTGCTTGCACGAAAGATGTGATGAGAGTGTGAAGACATTTTCTGAATGAACGCTTGTTTGTGCTCCATTACGGCACTCTGCAAATATTGACTTCACTCTTCACTTTGGAAAATGTGATGGCAAGTTTGCCCCCGGTTTGTTTTCTGAAGTGAGTGGATTGACCTCCTTGACCTATTTAAAGCACACCATGTTTTACAGTTTCTCTAATGAATCTTCCAGATAAGCTCTTCCCCCTCAGCAATGGAAGCACCTGCATGGCCTAAGACCTTCCTCCCTGTGATGACTTGCAGCCCTTGAGATAATTTTGGTCTATGTGAACAGTAATATCAGCATTTTTCCAGTAATCTGGGCTAGTCGTTTACGAAAACAAATGTATTGCTGTTTGTTTCATGTTTGTGTAGTCAAGAATGCCCCCCCCCCAAAAAAAAAAAAAAAAACAACAAAAAAACGGTCGCAAATGAGAATGAAGCAAGACAACATTTTAATGCTGTTGTATACAGGATAGAAATGAGCGTATGCCGATGATTTTTTTCACCTATGGTGGTGGAAGAGTGGTTCATGTATCTGCCTCACAGTCTCAAAGTTGTTGGTTCGATTCTAACAGCCTGTCTTCTCTTTACCTGCAGAGCAAAGCAGTTTGTCTCTGCTCCAGCTCATTGGCGATCCGCCACCCGATGAGATCGGTCGAGTCATCGGTCCAGGCGGGATCCCGGCCTACATCTTCACCTCTGCCGCCGTGTCGGGCCAGCCGGCTCTGGCCCACGTGCCCAGCCCGTTCTACCGCCACTTCTCCCTCCTCTTTCACATCAAGCCCTCCACACCAGACGCCTCTGTTCTCTTCTCCATCACCGATGGGCCCCAGAGGCTTATGTATGTGGCCGTTAAGCTCAGCGCCGTGAAAGACGGTCGCCAGAGTGTGCAGTTTTTCTATACCGAGCCTGATTCGGAGGAGTCGTTCATGGCCGCGAGCTTCGACGTGCCGAGCCTGGTGGACAAATGGACCCGTTTCTCGCTGTCCATCTTTGAGGAGGAGGTGACCTTCTATCGGGACTGTGAGGCAGTGCCGCTGTTGAGGGACTTTGAGCGTTCTCCGGACCCCATGGACCTTGACGCGGGGGCCGGGATCTTTGTTGCTCAGGCAGGGGGGGCTGACCCGGACAAGTTCCAGGTTAGTTTGCCACATTGCACATGTTCATGGAGCATGTACCTGCAGATGTCTGAATTATATTATATTATATTATATTATATTATATTATATTATATTATATTATATTATATTATATTATATTATATCCATCCATTCTCCGTACCGCTTAACCCTCATTAGGGTCGTGGGGGGTGCTGGAGCCTATCTCAGTTGTCTTCGGGCACGAGACGGGGGACACCCTGAATTGGTTGCCAGCCAATCGCAGGGCACACAAAGACATACAACAGTCACTCTCACACTAACACCTAGGGACAATTTGAAGTGGTCAATCTGCCTGCCATGCATGTTTTTGGAGTGTGGGAGGAAACCGGAGGACCCAGAGAAGACCCACGCGGGTCCGGGTAGAACATGCACACTCCACACAGGGAGGCCGGACTGGGACAGGAGCCGGCGACCTCTGCCCTGTGAAGCCGGTGTGCTAGCCACTCGACTACCGGGCCGCCCTATTATATTATATTATATTAATTATATTATATTATATTATATTTATTAAAGTACAGTACAGTATAGTATAGTACAGTACAGTACACATTATATTATACAGTAAAGTCTCGTTATATCGATATCGGATATATCGATAGTCCCGGTTATATCGATACTATTTCTATGCACGCTCGGAGAAAATTACATGCAAACAGGGTCGGATATATCGATAGTCCCGGTTATATCGATATTTTTTCGGACTCCCTTGAATATCGATATAACGAGACTTTACTGTATTATACTTTATTATACTATACAGTGATACCTTGTTTTAGGAAACCTTTGGCTTACGAAATTTTCGGTTTACAAACGTTAAATTTATGAACATTTTACCTTGGCATACGAACTATTTTTCGGGATACACACAGAGCTGCCACAGTGAGTGATGTTTCGTTCGCGAACAAGCCCATTCTCCTAAAAGAAAATGGTAGCCGGCTTGTTTTGGTCCTCTATTCCCCGCCCCCAGTCGTCGGTTAAAGCCACGTGATTGGTCAAGAACGCAGCAGTGAAGGGAGGTGGTTTAAACATTAAAGAGACAGGCAGACGACAGTGAGAGAGTTTCAACGTTGTTCAAAGGCATAGTGTAGACTTCAAGGTTAAAATATCCCATCAATCAGGCTCCACAAACAATCTGTACACTTGATGCAAAAAGCTTTCAACCCAGCTAAACAGAACACAATTGATGAGGAATTAGATAAAATTATCACAGAGAAAGCACCTACAAGTGATCATTCCTCAAGATGGTGAACGATTACGTTCTTCATCAAGTGTTTAATGCTGAGGAAACCGGCCACTCCATTCCATCAAGCCATCAACCACCATCACAAAGGTAAATAAAACGACTTTATAACTCCATTTCGAACAAAGGACTCCGTACAGATGGTTATTCTTTAATGTGATTTTACACCAACGTCATCACCAGCACTACCACCACCACCACCACCATCATCGTAAAACACTTTGCCCGCTTTCTGTCCGAAATAGAAGTATTTGGTCTTTGTTCTTTTCCTTGCTACACAGCGCAGCGATAAAACTTGTCGATCCTCGCCGTCTTCTTCTTAGTAAAATGAAACTTAAATACCATAGAGCAGGAAGTAAATCTCTACCGGAAGTCACAACAGCCCAACGCAATGTTAAGAAAATAAAACACAGCCATCTGCTGATCAACTACGGGACAGCGGTCATAAACAAATGCATCAGCTGCAGTTACAGACTTTATTATACTATACAGTTTATTTCTTTAATTGTAATACCATGGCACATTTATTAGACATAAAAGTAGGTATAGTTTGTGTAGGTGTAAGGCTTACAAAATTAGAAAGTAGAAAATTATTTTTTATGGGGACCAGGGAACCAGGGTGTCCCCCGCCTCGTGCCCGAGGACAGCTGGGATAGGCTCCAGCGCCCCCCCCCCCCCCCCCCCCCCGCGACCCTAATAATAGGAATAAGCGCTACGGAATATATATATTTGCTGGACTTGTTTGGCCTGGGGACCTCGTGTTGCACCCAAAAGCCGCCATAAGGCCAGAAGAGGGCGTCCAAGCACCATATAAGGAATTTATCAGCCTGTGTAAACGGAGGTGGCAACAGGATGTTGCCATTTTGTGCGTCTTTTTTTGGGTGAGAGATTTTCCGCCAATGTTGCCTCAAAATGGCACATATAATTCTTTAATCGATTGCAAACACGTATGCTTTCCTCTTCAGAACTATTTGAATCATATTCATAACTGGATGTGTAATAAGAAAGCATATTCTCCGAATCTGAAGTCATTGTTTTGATTCACAAGCAATGCAAGATGTCTCGGCGTGACGTCACGAACTGGGGGCGGCACTTTCTGAAAATGCCCAATTCGCAGCTCAATTTTTTTGCAGATTTTGGACACTTTAAGTCATTTTTATTGGTGTTTTGCATTTGAATAAAAATATCATACTGCATGTTTTGGGTATTTTGTATATACAGTGAGACCTCAACTTACGAACTTAATTTGTTCCCAGACAGAGTGTGTAAGGCGAAAAGTGTGTATCTCCCATAGGAAACCATTAAAATGGGAATAATCCGTTCCCGGGTTTCCATAAAATATACTTTTCAACTAAATAAGCCTTAAAACTACACACAACATACCTTATTCTATGTATAATAAATGTGCTATTGTATTGTAATGAAAGAAATACACTGCATTGTATCATAAAGTCACTTTATTTACATTTGTGATGGTCATTTATGGCTTGATGGAATGGCGTTGGAGGTCGAAGGTCAAAGGGAATTGCTGTTTGGAAAGAGAGGCGCATTACATGACGACTGTAATTAAAGTAATAAACTGTGCTGTAAAATAAAGTTGTATTTACCTTTTTGATGGTCGTTGATGGCTTATGGAAGGAGAGTCACCTTCCATAAGGACTGTTGGTAACTTAACCTCTGGTGCTGTTCGGTCGTGTGCTTCCGCGGAAGATCACTCCGCCAGCCGTGGTGGGTGTGTATTAGTGTATAAATAGTGCTTATTATAAGGTTTAATTTTCCGAAATTTGACGTTTGTAAGACACAAAGTTTGTAAGTTGAGGTGTTTGTAAGTTGAGGTCTCACTGTATATATATATATATATATATATATATATATATATATATATATATATATATATATATATATATATATATATATATATATATATATATATATATATATATATACACACACACACACCGGAAAATATGGTACTCTGGACCAACAAAATCATTCGTGAAGGCTGTAGTTGTGAGTCAGTCTTAAATTATATTCAGAATTTTGATTTGATTTGACTTAATTCAAATCAAAAGTTTTACTTGCGCATCAAGACAAAAAAGCTACCAGCAAAATTTTTGTTAGCTGACGAAGCCTTTTAGATGAGAAGCGAAACGTCCGACACCTTTAAAGAAATACAGATGACGGCTGAAGAAACCGTTTCATCGATGGACCACTCCTGTACGACAGAGAGCTTACACAGACACATCAACACAAATGTGATTTTATTACAGTTTCTCCATATTTTTTGTTAAGCACCACAAAATTTGCCCACTCTGAACATGAGCACCACTGCCACCTATTGTACTGTGTGTGCAATAACACTTTTTTGAGTAAGGCAAAAAATAAATATTTAAAAAGGACTAATTATTTACACTACTGTCGCTATTTTTTTTTTTCCATATGCACTTATTCCTCTGTAACTAATTTTCTTTCATTGATTGTTTTTGGTCCTTTCTAAGGTATCTTCGATCTTCTTTTTCTTCCATTCCTAATGGCATTCATTCTTCCTGAGAGCCAATTGGAACCCCCAAATGTGAAGGAGCCGTGCGGAGTGCGTGGCCATCGTTTTGTTCCCATCAACGTAGCCTTTACATCACTGACTCCTTTCTAATTTTCTTATTTCGTATCTGACCTACCCTATACTGTTTCATTTCTTTCTTATGTCCTTGCTTCTTTTCTGTTTACTTTTTATGTGTCTTTCCAAAATGAAAAATGGTGTCTGTAAAATTGTGATGCATCCTTCCTTTGAACAGCAACTACAGATCTGGAAAATCATTGTTTTTTTTAATGGAAATGTGAGTCTTGCCTTTGATGAGTTTTGAGTGGTGTGACGCTAGTTTAGTTGGAAACCACCTTTTTTTTTAAGCAACAGTAAAAAAATGAATGGCTCCATCTATCCGTATTTATTTATTTATTTATTTATTTATTTATTTATTTATGTGTTTTCTAGCTTTTTCTCTGATCACTGATCTTTCACTGACACTCCCCCATTTAGGGTGCTATTGCTGAGCTGAGGCTGGTGGGAAACTCTCAGACAGCAGAGCGTTTATGTGACGGCATTGACGATGACTCTGATGTTGTGAGTATTCAAATCATTTCTCCCTGGTGAGATCTGACGTCTGGATGCTTAAATACCACCTGCTTGTCTCACAGGCCTCTGGCGACTTTGGCAGCGGTGATGGCAGCGGTGATGGCAGTAGGAGAGAGACAGTAGACAAAGTGAAGGTGAGTCGCCCGGCTGATGAACAATATTGTTTTAAAATCTTTGTTATTTAATGCAAAGTAAGTAAGAGAGTTGAACACATTTGATTGCCTCATATTCCACCACCAGACCACTCCTGCATCCTTCAGGCCAATAACTGAGCCTCCATTAATAGCCTCAAATGGAAGCAGACTCGGAGAAACAGGTAACTTTTGCATGTTTGCAAACACTTAAGTGGTGAAATGCCTCCCCCTGTTGACACAATGTTTCACCGCTTCAATTGTTTAATTTGCATGAACTCGGCACCCCTAAACTGGGACCCCCCCCACGCCCCAGAGAATGCATTTTACTCATTTTAAGTCTCTCTCTCTCTCTCTCTCTCTCTCTCTCTCTCTCTCTCTCTCTCTCTCTCTCTCTCTCTCTCTCTCTCTCTCTCTCTCTCTACCATAAAATACAATTGTTACAGCAGCAATATTCACACATACACACATATATAGTCACATTATACATTGTAGTCTTCTGAAATTTTAATGATGCATAGAATACTTTGTTTTTATCTTTTCACCCGTCCACCACCACCCCTTTTAATTTTGCTGCTGTAGATTGCAAATTTATTCCCCATTGTTGGACTATTAAAGGCTTTCTGATTCTGATATGAAAGAAGCCACCATCTATGCATAAACAAATGTAAAAGCAGTATTGATGGGGAGTTCAAGAGAAATTTCAGAAGAACCCACCTTATTTTCCGTATTATTAGGTGGACCTAAAAGCATTCTATTCTCTCAAAAACTGACTCAGTGCGCCTGGTAATCCGACGTGCCTTCTCGACGGATCAATATTCTGATTTCTTGGACCTAGTATTTTCAATATTCTGCAAAGCGTTGTGGTACAGCTGCAGCGGTGGTGGAAAGTACCATAGGAATAAGGCTGTATTGTATTGTACTGTATTCTCTTTAGGAGTGGGACCTATATATGCAAAGTTTTAAAATGGGTATTCATTGATAATTTCCTGACATGCTGAAATCCCATGTAGTTTTTTTTATTAATTAAAACTATGTATATTTTGGTATGAATTTAGGACAAAAAATAATAAAATTACTTATCGATGAAAAGGTTTCTTTAGCCGTCATCTGTACTTCTTTCAAAGAACTCCTGTATGACTGAGAGCTTACACAGACGTCAAATTACTTATGTAATTGCAGTAAAATATGTACAAGACTGTTAATATTATTTACAGGAACATTAACGATACGGCCAACAGGTACGGCATCTGAGGCTGTTGATATGCACAATATTGCTTACTGTGATTCATCTTTCAGTTTTAAGTGGGGTCCAAGGAGAGAAAGGGGACACCAGCCGTGCAGGGACGAAGGGCGACCCCGGTTCTGACTTTTCCTCACAAGCTGGAGCTGGTGGACAGAAGGTGGGATTCTGCAATATGGATGTTTATTTTCTGATATAATTTCCATTTATATAACTGCATAAAACTATGTGCCTTGTTAGGGAGAAAGAGGAGAAAAGGGAGATAAGGTCTGTGGCCGTTGCCTTATGTTCTTAAATGCATTTTTTAAATGGAAGAATGAGAACAATTTAATAAATAGATTTTTAAAACTCTGCATCAACAGGGTAGTACAGCCTTTGGAAGTAAAGGAGAGCATGGTGATCCGGGTCTCCCAGGTCCAACTGGGCCTCCCGCACCTGCACCTGCAATTGAGATTGTGCCTTTTGGGGATGGGGCTCGAATGCAGCATGTGGCTGGACCCCCTGGATCTCCGGGCCGAGATGGTTTGCCTGGCCCACCAGGAGCTAACGGAGTGCCTGTGAGACAATTCAAGAAATATGATCAATATCAACTTTGATTGTCGGTGAGAAGGCTTCTTCAGCAATACATTGGAGAGACTAAACAAATTCTCAAAAAAAGACTATCAACATGGCAGGGATAATACTAGTGGGCCTCAATCTGCAGTACATATGCACCTAAAAGTTAGCAAACACTCATTTGAGGACAATGAGGTTAAAATCTTAGCTAAAGAAAATATATGGTTTGAAAGGGGAGTAGAAGAAGCTATTTTCATAAAACTGCAAACCCCTTCACTAAATCGCCATGGTGGGGTGAGGTTTAATTTGGATCGTTCGTACAACAGACTTCTTAGGCAACATAGGATTAGTTATACTGATTAGGTGATACCAGAGAAAATGGTCAATCAGGCCAGTCGTAGACCCCATACTCAGGCAGGACAACAGAGATGATCAGTCAGGACAAAAGAAGTAATCAGTGTAGCCGCAGGGAATAGTCCTCTGCTCCACCCAACCTGAGAGCAGGGACCTATCATAGCAGAGGCTGGCACCACTACGATAGATAGATAGATAGATAGATAGATAGATAGATAGATAGATAGATAGATAGATAGATAGATAGATAGATAGGTTTATTGATTGATTGATTGATTGATTGATTGATTGATTGATTGATTGATTGATTGATTGATTGATTGATTGATTGATTGATTGATTGAGATATATGGCCAAAACTACCAGCAAATTTTAGAAATTTAAGTTCACTGATGAAGCCTCTTGGATAAGTAGTACAGATGATGGCTGAAAAAACCTTCTCATCGATGGACCACTCCTGTACGACTGAGAGCTTACACAGACGCGTCAACTTTGACTGTATTATTTCATAAATGCAACTCATTAATTGTCAATGATGTTGCAGGGAGACCCAGGAGAGGATGGAAAATCTGTGAGTGTGTGCAGTATATTTCAATAGATGTCTGCACAAACAGACATTGACAATTGTGGGGCTTCTTTTTCAGGGTCCTCCAGGGCCGCAAGGTTTCCCAGGAACGCCGGGAATCTCTGGTGCTAAAGGGGAAAAGGTTCATTTACATTAGAGTTCCAGCTCAACTTTTATGTCATCACACAATATTGAATTTGTGACCTCTGAACCTCAGGGTGAACGAGGTGAAGGACAACTTGGACCCAGAGGTCCTCCAGGGCTTCCAGGACCTCCTGGACCCGGATCTGGAAATCATCCAGTATGCCTTACACACATTTCACCATCACGACAATGTGGTTGTATTTGATTGTGCTCTTTGACAGACATTTGTTGACACTGAGGATTCGGGATACCCAGAATGGGAGAAGATTCGGGTATGTTGAGGCATTGGCATTCTCTGGGTGCACTCACACTAGCCAGTTTATACCAGGCTTGGGCATGCTTGACTTCACACCAACTGCAAAATCCTCTTTGTATTTTAGTAGTATGAGCACATGTCACTGTTGGCTATTCATAACAGGAGGCTTCATCGAGTGAGATAATCTTGTCGAAGCACAGTACCAAAAAAATCTGGACTTCTTGTTTGTTGTTTCAGGGTCCTCCAGGCCCCCCAGGCCCTCCAGGTCTACCTGGGGTCCCTGGTACATCAGTTGAAGTTGGATCCAATGGTGCGGTTGCCTTTGGACCTCCTGGACAACCTGGAGCTCCAGGACTCCCAGTGTGTATCTTTCTGTGCTCAATTCAGGTTATCTTGGCAGTGTGACATGTTTGAGCTTCTCTTCTGTTTCAGGGTTCTCCTGGTCAGAGTGGTTTTCCAGGTCAGCCCGGGCTCAAAGGAGAAAAGGTTAGATGAAAAAATTGCAAGCGTGTTGGCCCTTCCAGTCTTGTAATCTGAACATTTTCCAAATGGTCTCCAAAGGGCGACTGTGGGGATCTCAACTCTCATGGCGGAGCTGGAGAGAAGGTGGGTTAACGAAAATGGAAGTATTTTGATGTCAGAAATAAATAAGTAATATTTAATACTGGTGAAGGGATTCTTTTTCCAGAGGGTCATCCTTTGCAGATTTGCGTTTCTCTCTGGTGGTTTTGTCTCTTTTCTCATTTCATTACATCCCTCAAGGGATGAATAAAGTTAGCGGCATTGGAATTTGGGGTCAAATTTTAGGATGAAGCCAAAATACTTTTACAGCTGAACTTAATTTGACCTTCTCGAAACTAATGATTCCACATGTCCAACTGCTCATTGCTTCTTTTTACACAATTTGCTGTTTTGTAACGAGGAGGTTATTGGCAAAATTCACAACAGGAGTTTGATCCATAGTGATGACGAATGAAGTTTCTGGTTGAATTTGAAGCGGTATTAGACTGTCATCTTCCTCATGCTGTACTCATTTTGACATTATGAGACCACAAACGAGAAGTCACCATCAAGCTAAGAATTTCACAGCGTCATCAGAAGGGTGCAGCAGATATACAATCACAGAAACTTTATAAAGTAAAAATCAGACGTATAAAAAAAACATAAATTGAAAGCAAAAAAAGAACAAAATGATTGGATTGGATGAGCCTTTATTAGTCTCGCAGTGGAGAACTTTACATTTCACAGCAGCGAAGTGATGAAAGGAAGAAGTAGAAAAACAAAATACAGGAGCTGCTTTAAAGGCAGCCACTCTCAGGGTGCCATCTTGAAGTCAAAACAACAATAAAACTAAATAACAAATAGTGTGACACAACACAAAATATTATTAATAATAATAATACATTTTTTAAGCGCCGTTCAAAGCTCTCGAGGACACTTTACAGTCACAGACAAGCATAGATACTATAATAAATAGAATAATAAATAAAATACAATTATAAATAGAAAACAAGAGATAGAGCGACAGAGAAAATGCAATTTTAAATAGGTGGCTTTTGAGGTGGGAAGAGAATCAATGTTACGAATGTTGGGCGGAAGTGAATTCCAGAGTTTGGGGGCAGAGCAGCTGAAAGCTCTGTCCCCCATCGTGCTGAAACGGGTGGGGAGGGGGAAATAAAGGTGGAGAGGAAGGTGGGAGGAAGAGGATCTGAGGGAACGAAAGGGAATAGAAATTTGAAGACAGCTATGGGGAGGCAATGTTATGTATAGCTTTGAATGTATGAATAAGAATTTTAAAGCTGATTCTATATTTAACCGGAAGCCAGTGGAGCTCTTGGAGGATGAGGAAGATGTGGTGAAACGATGAGGTTCTAGTGATGATCCGGGCTGAAGAATTCTGGAGGACACCAAGGAGAAGTGAATTGCAATAGTCAATCCGGGAGGTGACAAGACTATGAACGAGGATAGCAGTGGTGTGAGGGGTGAGAGACGGGCGAAGACGATTGATATTGCGTAGGTGGAAGTACGCAGATCGGGTTAAGTTATTTATAAGGGAGTGGAAAGATAGTGTGCTGTCAAGGATGACACCAAGGCTTTTGACCTGATGGGAGGGAGAAACGGTCGAATTGTCAATAGTGAGAGAGAAACTGTTAGCTTTGCTCAAGGTGGATTTTGTACCAACAAGGAGAATTTCCGTTTTTCACTGTTAGGTTTGAGGAAGTTATGGGTAAACCAGGATTTAATTTCAGACAGGCAGAGTGAAAGGGAAGAAGGTGGAAGAGAGGTGTCCGGTTTGCTGGAGAGATGGAGCTAGGTGTCATCCGCAGAGCAATGAAATGAAACCAAATCCACGGAGAATATTGTCAAGGGTAAGAAAGTAGGTGATAAAGAGGAGAGGTCCCAGGACAGATCCTTGAGGCACACCAGAAGATACAGGAGAGGACTGTGAAGTGAAGGAGTTAATTTGGATGAACTGAGAGCGGCCAGAGGGATAAGAGTGGAACCAGAGTAGGGGCGTGTCCGTGATCCCTATGGAGGAAAGTCTGTCAGGGAGGATGATGACAATTGATGACAAGAGATAGTCTCAAATCTCCTGTCCCACGTAAATCCGCTTCAATTCCACATAGGCATTTGCACTCTACGCTGGCACTCCTTTCTTCTCATTGCGGGCTCCTCAAGCCATGCATCCATCCAGCCGCAGACTGTCCAACAGCTCCGACCTTTCCGCTGAACAAAGCGAGGCTGTGAAAATGCTGCCCATCACAGGCATAAAAGAACACAATCGTCCCAGATGTCCAACGATGACAGTCAAATGGCACAGACATTCCTCCTAATCAAAAACGGTGCTGGCATTTTCGTGCTGCGGAAAACCTGCAACCGCTCAGCAGTCTCCTCCTCGATGAATGTTGTGGCCAAAAATGCTGAAAAACAATCCGTATCCGTTCGTATCCGTTCTACACGACGCACAACAACTCAAAGTGACAAAAGAATACACAAAAACAACCAAAAAAGCAAGGCTTGTGAGAGAACTTGCTGACGGTGTCCTACTCAGGCGCCATCTTGGACTTCAAACATGAGTAACATGTGTTTACTCCAGGGTTCTCGTGGTGACCCGGGACTGCCAGGATCACCAGGACAAACTGGGCTAGCAGGACTTCCGGGTCCCGTGGGCCCACCCGGACCTCCAGGACGACCAGGGCCACAAGGGCCGTCATACCCCTATGGCTTTGTGAGTATAAGTTTCCAACTTTGCCCTTTGGCGATTAACAACCATAATGTGATGCTAATCAGAAAATGATGTTACCCCACAATTTTGGGCAACTTTATGCAATTTTATTTTCACAAGTGTAAAGAAAAGTGACTTGTGAATTTTGGGATGGATTCAAAAAAGTACTCTGATTGGTTCATTTGTGCAGTCTGACCGGGAGGGCTTTGAGACAAATGTTGACTCGGAAAGTGTTAGTGGCCCACCAGGTCCACAGGTATTGCATCACACCTTACACCAGACGACTTCTTACAAAAGCAACATCCCTAAATGCGGATTATGTCACTTTTTCTAGGGTCCTCCGGGTATTGCAGGTCTGCCAGTAAGCCATTGTCTTATCTCTTTTTACACT
This sequence comes from Hippocampus bargibanti, assembly GCF_051943395.1. Lineage (NCBI taxonomy): Eukaryota > Metazoa > Chordata > Actinopteri > Syngnathiformes > Syngnathidae > Hippocampus > Hippocampus bargibanti. The sequence continues at coordinate 18,575,946 of NC_142734.1, forward strand.
CTTAGATCCGTTCTGAAGCTTTTTTTAAATTTGCTTTACGAGGTGGACAAATCCCCAGTTCAACTGTTTGGATTTTTAGGGTAGACCAGGTTTACCTGGAATCAATGGCGACAAAGGAGCGGAGGGACCAAGAGGTCCATCTGGAATTCCGGGCTTGGACGGCTTTCCCGGACATGAGGTAAGATGACAGATGAATTCTATTTTTTTTTTGCACCTTGTTTAGTTAACTGGAGGACATGACAATTAAATCATAAAGTTTGAGTGAAATCAACAAATTACAATTTCATTGTTTGAATTCAGGGCCCGAAGGGAGACAGAGGAGAAAAGGGAGAACAAGTAAGTTATCAATGAAATATTTTGCAAGAGATTCAAAACGGCACATGAAGATCTAAATGTTTCAAATTTTGCTTAACATCGCAGGGTCTGCCGGGCCGTGACGGAGTGCAACCTGGACCTCCAGGGCCTCCAGGACCTCCAGGCCGCATCATTTATTCACCTGGTCATGTGAGTCAATGCTCAAATTGTAATCGCAAAGCAACATGTCATGAACCCGGTGATATCATCTGACCGCCTCTGACTAGCCACCACGCCTTTGCCACTGTGTGCCCCCCCCCCCCCAAATATGTCTCCTTGTAATATGACAGTAAGTAATATAACAAGGTCAACATGCGTTTGCAACTTTTTCTTTCTGTTTTTCTCTCAGACGGGAGCAGGACTTCCGGGCCAAGCAGGATTTCCCGTGAGTTAACGTGTAATCATGAGAGACGATGTTGGATGTAAAATAAATAAATAAATAAATAAATAAATAAATAAATAAATAAATAAATAAATACAACAGAGATAAATGTTTGGTGTCTTGGGTCATTTTAGGGGCCCATTGGACCGAAAGGAGATAAAGGTGACGCAGGTCTTCCAGGTTATGCCCCTAAGGTAAGACGATCCACCCTAAATTAAACAGAAAGAGAGATCGGGCTTTTAGGGATAATTTCAGGATCAACATAAAATGTGCTTTAACTTTTTTTTTCGAATGCTCATTCCACTTTTGATTGTTTCTATACTTTTTGCACAACCTGCACAATTCACAACAGGTGTTTGATGGATAAAAAAATTCACTGATGTCCAATTTTTTCTTTCATGTTGATCCTTTTCATGTTGATCATTTGCTTCGGTTTGTCACAGTCTCATCAAGTCAGCATGCAAACAGCATGATGATGGCCATTTATATTCTACTGCTAATTGAACGAGGAAACAAATTGATCCATTCATGAACTAAACTGATGTGATGAAAGTTTGTGTTTGTTCAGAGAAAAAGCACTGAAACATTGACTTCTTGAGCATGTGCATTCAAAAGTTTAAAGAAAGCAAATGAAGTTCACCTTGAAAACTTCTGGCATTTCCAGTTAATCCCGCAATTTCCCCCGCAAACACAACATTCCAAACTATTTTTGTCAGTAGTGTGTTCATTAAGTACAACAATAGATGTGATTTGTTCAGGGGGAAAAAGGAGAGCCGGGTCTCATCATCGGTCAAGATGGGCGACCTTTGTACCTGGGGAGTCTGGCAGGGAAACCAGTAACTATGACATCATTGTTTTATTCTTTTACATGAACTACCAATGCAGTCGCAGGGGGCTATGTGATGTTAATATCACTCTTTGTTCTGTCCACAGGGAGATATAGGACCCCCGGGTCCATCTGGACCTCCAGTATGTATACAGCTTATACATACTCACTGTCCACATTCTTAACTAATGTCTGAGCAGTTCTGATTGGCAAAAAAATGTAATACTTTTCTCTGCAGGGCTCTTATGGCCTTCCAGGTCAAAAAGGAGAAATTGGGCTTCCAGGTAGACCAGTGAGTAGTTATTCTAATTTTATTATGTTTTAAAAATATTATTATTATTCATCAAAATACAGTATCTCACAAAAGTGAGGGCAACCTTCACATATATTTTATTATCGGTGTATGTTTTTATTTCCTTGAGTCAGTGTACTTGTCTAGCCATTTAAAAGTATTGTGCTCTCAAAATGAACATTACACAAAGCTATTAACGTCTAAAGTGCTGGCTACAAAAGTGAGTACACAGTGAAAAAACAAACTAATTGGACCCGTTTATTTGGGCTCCTGGGTGTCCAGGGACATTAAATATTACAAGGTTCCAAGTGGGAATGGGGCAGCCGATGTGTTAAGTTTGGCATTATCACTTTCATACTCACTCACTCAAAAAACTTCAAAAATGTGAGGGGTGTACTCACTTTTGTGCGATAATTTGATAACATCTGTTGATGTGGAAAGCATTTTACTCTGTAGGGTCGACCAGGACTGAACGGCATTCAAGGTCAAAAAGGAGAGCCAGGCGGAGGGTCTGGAACCACATACTATGTGAGTATACCCTCTTCTTATGGGAAGGATTTGGGAGAACTAGATCTGTATCAACTGAAACAAACACCACATTTTGATATAGGGACCCCCAGGTCCACCAGGTCCACCTGGACCTCCTGGACCACCATCCAGAGTAAGTTCAGATGTAGTAGGTGGATTTTTCCCCATTTCAAAGTCATCGTATTTTCATCGTATAGGACGTTGTTAGTTTCCGTCTAAATGTTGTTCCTCCGTCCTTCTAGGGATACGATGAGTTTGGCAGGTTTTCCCAAAGTGAGTGCAGGACACAATAAGTTGTTGTCTGAATCAATGATTTTTCTCAATTTATAATCATCATTCTTTCTGTTGTAGCTATTAAAGGAGAGAAAGGTGACGCTGGAACACCTGGATTACCTGGCCAACCAGGTAACGTAGCTTGCGCTGGACTTCAGCCATGCTCTTGTGTTCAGAACAAGTTTACGATGAAAATCTTGCTTGTGATTCAGGTGTCGGGTCAAACTTTGATGTTTATTCCTTTAAGGTAAGGCTCCTTTGTCAAATGTTTGTCAACACAAAAAATGCATTGAAAGGTAACATAACGCTGGAAATTTCACACTGATTCTGTATCTAGAACGAATTGAAAGGTGAACCGGGAGATTCGGGTTTGAAAGGAGAGAAAGGCGAACCGGGAGGTGGATATTACGACCCACGATATGGAGGAAGCGGCATCGGCACGCCGGGACTCCCTGGACCTCCAGTGAGATCATATTACTGTGGTTGGAACAAAGCTCAACAACAATAAATCAATGACACTAACGCTCAGTATCCAAAATTCAACACATAGCTGTGATTCATTCCAAATAGAGTATTTGTGATTTCTATGCATTTCCTGACAAATTACAATCAAATCAAAAGGTGCCTTAAGAATGATCAAATTAACAGCGTGGATACTTAAACAAAAACTTCTCTTGATTCCAAATAACTGAACAAAGTGTACAACTATCTTTGACGATAAATATAAGTTTTGAAATGATTCGTCTGGCGCCAACAGTGTTACATTTACATTGGTTTGTAGACGTAACATATATTTCACCACCAGGGGCCCAGAGGGGACTCCATTACCGGCCCACCGGGTCCCCAGGGGCCACCTGGTACACCAGGAAGAGGCTATGATGGCCGCCCTGGACCACCAGGGCCACCCGGACCCCCAGGAATCCCCTCTTTCCCTGGACCTCACAGGGGCTCACAGAGTGAGTTGGAATAACAATCATTTTACTTTCAATCTGTTATTAGTATAGACATAAATTGCCCCCTTGCGTCTTGAAAAACAGCGATCAGTATTCCTGGACCACCTGGGCCACCTGGACCACAAGGACTACCTGGACACTCTTCTGGGGTGAGAGATTCCAAAAAATGAACTGGAAAAAAAGTCAGTTTGCAATTCCAGCATGGTGAGTTTGAATGTTTTTGTTTGACATGCAGGTGACAGTGTTGCAGTCTTATGACATCATGACCGCCACCGCTCGAAGACACCCTGAGGGTTCTCTGGTATACATCATTGATCGGACAGATCTCTACCTTCGAGTTAGAGATGGGGTTCGTCAAGTCCAGGTAAGAAGTCGTTCTTATATTGAAGAAGAATAACAGAAGTAGCTTTTTCATGAACTAATTACCATTCTTGTTTTTCAGCTTGGCGGCTATATTGCATTACCAAGTGAGAATCCTGTGAGTGTCCTGCATGTTTGACCAAAAATTCTTGCTCCCAAATCAATCGTTTTTACATGACATCTCTCAGACAAAAATTCCAATAGCGCCAGGAGAAAATAAGGGCTTGTCATTGGCACCAAGACAAAGACAAGACAAAATGGATAAACTGATTCAATGAGAATTTTCGTCATGGTTGAAATCTATGAAGTGTCAGTCACGATATTACGTCAAACAGTGGCGGACTGTAGATTTCATCGCTAGGCCTTCAGGAGTACTACGTCTGAATTAAATCAGACTCAGAAAAGTGTGGTGTAATTTACTACAAGTCCACTAGAGGGTACCATTAGCCAGGAAATAACTAACCGACCTTTCTTAATGATGTCCATTATTTCATGAAAAGTCTGTCTTGAAAATGGCTTTAAATTAATCAATTTCTTCTCCTCCTTCAGCCATTGTGGGTTGACAAAACTGTTATCAAATCAACACAATATAATTTTAATTTAAACCAGATTCTTTTCTTACAGACAGTGTATTGTAGGTGTTCAAATACCTGACATGTTTCGGCGTATACTTCCGCCTTCCACACAACACAATATATTTGCTTATGCATCTCGCTACCAATACAGTGTGCTAGCTCTGGCCAGTATGCTCTTGTTACAAGCAACTTGTGATCAGAGCAGTTTTCGCAAACTACGATTGACCACTGACTAGAAAACTGCTCAGATCATAATTTGCCAGTGACAAGAGCATACTGGCCAGAGCTAGCACACTGTAACTGTAGCGCAAACTATGATTGGTTAGTCAGTGGCCAATCATAGTTTGCGAAAAGTCTGACATTGACTAGTGCCTTCAAGAAGGTGTTGGTACCCCTTTTGGGTTGCCAACTCGAAATCTGATTGATTCGAGCAACATTTTGATCGATACATTTGATGCGACAGGGCCCGCACAACTGATTGTGAAGGCCTCCGGGTAGATTTCTGACCCTGGTAACAAATGATGGCTGAAATGTCATTGGTTAAATGCTTAAATATGAAAACACACATCTGGAAGCAGCGAAACAGGGTAAAAGAAAGCTGAAAGGAAGCTGAAAGACAATTTTGAATTATTTAATAAGAATTCACGGGCAAAATTTAATTAACATCTGTCTGTGAGATCGGAGCATTGTCATCAAATGGTGAGTATAGTTTTGCTTTTTTGAATGTTGCTGTGTGCCGATGACCATTTTGTGTTTGGGAGCCTTTTACTGAGCATCTTCATCTTTAGTAAGTTCATCACGTTGCTTGTTCTGTAGCCACAAGGGGACATAAGCCAGTGTCTTCTTGTGCCGGTCCCAAGCCCGGATAAATACAGAAGCTTGTGTCATGAAGGGCATCCGACGTAAAAGCTTGTCCAAAACAAACATGCGAATCAAACTTCTGAAGATGGTGGACACTGATTCGCTGTGGCGACCCCTTCAAGGGAAAAGCCGAACGGAAAAGAAGAGGAGGGTCCGTGATTCTGATATTTTTGGGCCAGTAGAGAAGGCTATGCAGGCCTTGACAGTCCGCCAGTGACGTCAAGTAAAGTGCTCGGAAAGGAGAAAGCTGGCAGTGATTTACATTTTAATACGTGAGCTCCAAATAGACATGGTGTAAATTTTGTAAAAGCACTGGTAAGCATTATCATGTATGCACTGGCTGAAAACTTCATCTTTCCCATTGCTCATAATAATGGCACAGTCATTTTATCGCTAAAATGGAAAGCATAGTCGCGAGCTGACATTAGTCAGCAAGTGTACATTAAGACAACAGCACCAAAACCTTTTCATATTGATTAAAAAAATATCCCCACAAACATGATGGTGTCATCATTTTCAGTTTAAATCAATGGTCGTCACTCTTCTTCTGTACACCGGCACCGATGATACACAAACATTATGTATAACGGCGTTTAAATATTGGCTCCACACTATTTGCAGACGAATGAGGTTGCAGCAGTGGAGCCCCCGCCAGTGGTTCCATACTCCCCACACAGCAACTCCAGTGACTCACACGAGCGAGGGGAAACGCCGGACCAACTTCATCCGGACCGCGTTTCCCAGCCTGACCCACGTCACTCGAGTGAGCTGTACCCTCCTTACCAAACAAATCCAGACGGCAGAGAGCGAAACCTTCCAGATAGCAGATCCCACCCTGACACTCGACATACAGCTCAGCCAGATCCGCGATACCCGGCGCCGACGGATCCCAGATACCCCAGTTACACAGACCGGGTCAATAACCAAGACGGTCGTTATGCAGTCCATCCGGCCCACGAGCACCCGCCATATTATGCTGTGACCCCTCAGCGAAGGCCCCCGCCACCTGTGGCCCAAAATCCCTTCCACCATCACACATCGGGTCCAGGGGTAAGAGCAGCTGGCACTTCCTTGCACTGTTATTGTATTTTATGTAAACTAACAACACGCTTTGGGGTCTCTCCAGCTCCATATTATTGCCTTGAATCAGCCCCAGACCGGATCTATGCGCGGCATTCGGGGTGCCGATTTCCTGTGTTTCACCCAGGCTCAAAATATCGGAATGAAGGGAACATTCCGGGCCTTTTTGTCCTCAAAACTCCAAGATCTCCAAAGCATTGTCCGTAAAGCTGACAGAGAGAATATGCCAATCGTCAACTTGAAGGTAGATCAAACACGAAACAGTTCGGAATATTCCATGACTACCAATCAGCTCCTTTGTATATTTCAGTGTGTATCAATTGTTCATATGGCTGTGCTTGTTCACATTTTGAAAGTCATCCTCCCCCCAAAACATTTGTTTTGTGTCAACAGGATGAGGTTTTGTTTGACAACTGGGACGTTATTTTCAATGGTGGCACTATCAAGGAGAATGTCCCTATCTATTCTTTTGATGGTAAAGATGTTCTCCGCGACAATACATGGTATGACTACATCATGCATTTTTTTGATCATACTTAGGGTGATGAACACTTAACTAATTCACTGCCATTCCCTAATTTATTCTGGAATTGAAAATACATGTTTGACGTCGACGCTATTCACAAATGTGTTGGGATTTTGTTTTTTTCTTGCGGAGGGTGCCAATAAAGCGCTGGTCAAACCTCTGGCAATGTTTTTTTCCCCTTCACGAGAGGACAGCATTTGCCTTTTGTACAGCCTCCGCCATTTAAAGCTCAGATAACTCCAGACCCAAATAACTTGGGAATTAACTATTTTTTTCTGATGAAAGAAGAGAGTCTAAGGTTTCTTATGCTGCATTGAACATTTATGTAGTCCTAAAACTCAATATTCTGTGGGTCCTGAAATTTGAGTGAAAATGACAAAAACCCCGGCACTGGAGTAGACACATATTTGCACATTGTCTGGCAGTGAATGAGTTAATCAGCTGTCCGATGCTACTTGCCCTGGTCAGGCTCAGTCATTTGGCGGTGTTTCAGACAAATGTGAGCAATTATTTTCCATATTGTAATGCTTTTATGCAACATACCTTTTTCGGCCCATTTAGGTTTAACTTGATTCTGAATCCTTGTGATTCTTGTGTAATTTTCGCAGGCCTGAGAAGATGATATGGCACGGCTCCATCACCAACGGTCAGCGGCAGGTTGATGGTTTCTGTGAGTCGTGGCGCATGAGTAGTCACGTCCTAACCGGCAAAGCGTCGGCCTTACAGAGCCGCAGTCTGCTCCAGCAGACTTCCAGCAGCTGTTCCAGCTCTTACATCGTCCTGTGCGTGGAGAACAGCTATATTGGTCATAGCAGGAGATAAACACACACGTGGGATGGAAAGAAACCTGATTGGGACTATAAATGTTGTTTGATCATTTCCTTGCAAATACGTGTTTTTACATTTTATATTGCAAGTAGATTAGATTGTGCGAAAACAAAAATATTGTATATGTAAAACCATGAACGCTTGCTTTCACGCGTTTCCAAGCAGATGATATTGATGTAGGCGACAGCTCTAAGAAAAAAAAAGAACTACAAAACTACTGCTCTCTGTGATTTTGCTATTTATAGGTAATGTATAATCATGTTTGTGTAGAATGGGAAAAAGAATTTTATAAAATATTGACAACAGAACTCCCAAATTCAAAGACTGGCATTCAGAAATGTTATTTACAGAGAATGAAAATCACCCCAAAACGTTTCTATATTTTTGTTGGCCTCTATTTCTTTTTTACTAGAGCTGTTGATTGAATGAATTGGGAGAACAAATAAGTAACTGAACAAGAAAAAACATTTTTATGGCTCAAAAAAATTGAATTTCCTGTCTGTAAAAAGAAGGCTATTTTTTATGTATCCAGCATCAGCTCATATATTAACCAGACTGATGATAAAAAGGCTACAAAAAGTTGTAAACACACACACAAAAGCTCTGTCATTCAATGTGGAGCAGTAAATACACTGCATTTAGCGACACATAGTAGCTTTTATATCACAAACACACGAGAACTACCCACTTTCATGTGAGACAATCAACCCAATTTTAATAATATTTTGTAAAAGATTTCCATCAATTTTGGTGCCTGACTTGAAAAAGGAATGATGGTAGGGCAGCTTAACTCATTCACTGCCAATCCCGAATTTATTCGTGAATTGAAAATATGACGTGGAGTGCCATTCTCAAATTTGTTTGGGTTTTGTTTTTTCTTGCGGAGGGGGGGGGGGGGGTGCCGATAAAGCGCAGGTCAGACCTCTGGCAATGTAGTGCACCGCAAATTACTCCAGATCCATATGACTTCGAAATTAACTCTTTTTTTCTGATGAAAGAAGATAGTCCACGGCAGTGTTTTTCAACCTTTTTTGAACCATCTCGCAGGAAAGAGGCAATCATTGCCACACGGACGAATATTAAATTACCCTCCCGGACTCAGGACAATGACATAACATTGGCAGAAAATGATTAATAAATGTTTGTAAAATTTTAAATTTGAAAAAGGGGCATTGGATAGTTTCTCACGGCACACCTGACGGTCTCTCACCGGAGAAATCACTGGACTAAGGTTTCTTACGCCGCATTGAATGTTTATGTAGTCCTAAAACTCAATATTGTGTAGGTTCTCCTGTTGGATTATTTTGATCGTTCGTCCTTGGTTCGACGGGTGTGATGGAAGAGGATGGTTAAATCATCAGGGAGCCAAGTGTAGAACAGAAAGTTGGTTTAATCTTGGAGAGAGCGGAGGCATCGCGGTGTCGGCTTAAGGAGGAAGCATGGCGATAGAGAGAGAGAGAACTAGAAGGGAGAGCATTTTATATGGCGCGCAGTGTGTGACGTGTAAGGATGTGACGTAATGTAAATGCGACATCATGGATATGATATATCAGGTAGTTCAAAATGTAAACAAAGATTACAGAGCGATGTTTAGAGATGTTTGTATGGCGAATTACCCCAACATCTCCCCCCTGACGAACACATTTAACATTGGTGGAGGTGAACAGACAGAATCAAGAAAAAAAAGAAAATCATAAAATAGAACAATCACAATGGGAATCTCAAATTAAAGTCATGTCATCGCTACAACAGTCAAATCTTCATGGCATCCTGAATGGTGATCACCAGGATGACAAGGATGAACGAAATTGTTTGTAGCATTTGTCGCAAGCAGGCCCCGGGGTGTGGTACAGATGAGCAGGTGTCTGGGAAAGTGTGTGTGAACTGTTGACGTGCATGGGGAATCCTCTTGACGAACTGTGTCCTTGCGAATCCAGGTGAAGCTTGTGGCTGCTAAGACGGCTAGCAGCTCCGCAACCGGTCCATCCCACGTTGGCGTGGCCCACGTCATCTTCTTCAGACCGCAGCTCCGTCCTGTGGAGAATAAAAGACGACTTGTGCCAGGTCACATGTCGAAAGGATGGTTTCATTCTACACATCACACTTTCTTGGCGTTTCTTTCCCTATCAAAGTATGTCTCATCATTTAGGCTCTGCAATGCATTCTCTCACAGAAATGGCAGACATTGTTATTGTTAGATGTTAGTTGGTTAGTATATGTTCGTGATTAGTGAGTCTGCATTTCTGGAGGGCACCACTTTCTTGGGGAATGGCGTTGCAGACAACATCACTCACTATCAAAAGTGAAAATTTTGGCAATGATAATCTGAGGTATCGTCACTCTCCCCTGTCAAGACATGAAAAGTCTCAATTTGCCAACTGGGAATGTGTTTGTGTGGAACACAATCCGTCTTTGACATTGCACAGATTATCAATTTGCATCAAACCATTTGTCAATCATTGGTCCAAAATTTTGGAGGCCAAATGTTGGCATGTCGCCACATTGCTTGGTTGGAGGACAGCCTTCCTCAATTCTTTAGCACAAGTTGACATGGTCGACAACATAATGGCAATCTGCGTAGATGGTCACCATACTCGCCTTTTGTCATTCAGTTGGAGGGCACGAGTTGACAGTCAGTTTCGCTTCTGCCTAGGACATCCATTCGCGCAACCCAGCTTCATCTGCGGTCACCCTGGCACGGATTCCGCAGGAGTCCTCCCCTTCTGAAGGATCTCCTTCTCCCAATTCTGAAAGAAGCTGGTTAGCGTGGAAAACCCTATACAATATCTCTGATTCCACCTGAATCTCTGACTGACATCGGTGCCCACCCAACTCATTTGCCAATTTCCTTCTTACCGGCGAGAAATTCCTTTAATGTGCACTGCAGTCAATTATTCAATGTGCACTGCATTCGATTCATAATAATAATGTTAATTCGTAATCAAATTAATCTTGACAGGGTTATCCTGCACTTTTAGTCGTAACTATAAAATACTTTTGAACTGACAAATGTCATCACTGTACGCAAATGTAGCCAGAAGATAAATCGGCATCTGCGGCTGTCTTAACAAACGTTGGATTTCCTCCATCGCATCACCAACGTTGACTATTTTTCATTCGATCAAGCCTAATTGTAACAATTCGTCGCTCGCTAGATAATTAGAGGGCAGTTTTACAGAAAATGTGAACACAATTATTCTAGGTATTCGTTCAAAGTCTTTGGCTCCTGACTTGAATTAAAATATGTCAACCACTGGCCTGACCCCTCCACTCTTACAAAGCAAAAAAAAAAAAAAAAAAAAATACACTGCTCTTAGTGTGAAAGAAGCCTTTACTCCAACTGCAGCTGCCTACAGGTATGTCCTTGTCATGTTTTTTTTTAAACCATTGCTTTGCTTTGCTTTGCACCGGAGGAACAGATGAGCACATCCTTGATGATAAAGAGTATTTTGCAGAAATGTTCGAGATTAATTCACCCCAGGAGTATCTCTGAAGCCAGGATGAGTTTTTAGAAGACTTTACATGCTAGCAGGGAGGAATGAGCATACCGTAAAAGCAGCATATCGGTTGGATGTTCAAATATTTCTCTGAATGTCTCGAATGCGTTTGTAAATCATGCTTTAGTTAGTATATTTATGGTCTTTGCTCTATCAGACCGTTTGTCCTTAGTCATTCTCTGAAGATCTCTAAGCCCATCCCCTCATATTAAACTAATTTGCTTTAGTTTCAGGGCTTGGGGGCAGCAAATATATCTTGTTTAAGGAGCGCCAATGGCACAATAACTGCTTCAACTGCAAAATGTGCTGTGTATCCCTGGTGGGCAGAGTTCTTCTGACACTCAGTGGTGATATCTTTTGCCATGCCTGTGGCAAAAATATCTGACAGAGTCACTGTGACTCAAATGCAAGTCCATTTTTCAAACTTCACATTTGCTTCAGGTTTTTTTATTGCTTTCTTACACATTAGGGCCTGGTCAATCACTTCTGCTTGTGTGGATCATAGTCCTGTTCATAATTAATGCTTTTTGCATTGCAATTGTGTTTTAGATCAAAAGCAATCTGTTTACTTCCTGGTTGTGATTTCATATGAATTGCAATCAATAAAGAATAGTCAAAGACAACTATTTGTCATTATTCATGACAATGCTGCTGAAAATCTTAGAAATTTACATTACAGAGGAACAGTCAAGCCAGCCGAACGAAGTGCATGAGGGTGAAATCTGTGGAATGGATGAGCTCCCATTGGCTGAGCACTTTTGTGAAAGCTGAAACCCCCTATTCCCTTTTTTTGCTTGACTCAGAACACCTTGGTTCACGCGTTAATGCTGTAGTTTTGTCTTTGGACGACTCACTGAAAAGACCGAGATGAGTCCTGGTGCATTGAATGAGACAGAGCAACCAACATGTACAAATTTCACCATGGCAAGAAAGTGAATAGAATTGACAAATTAGCTTTTTTTTGTCTCACACTAGTCAATTGACACTTTATTCAAAGATGGTTTTAGTTGGCACTAAACGTGTCACTAAATGCGTTTTGACTCAAAGAAATAAACTTTACCATGTGTCGTAATGTATTGCTATGACGTTTCAGAAAAAATAATCCACCAGTGAAAAAAAAAACATAGTGAAATGTTTATTTGCGTCTGTGATGTAAAAATAACGTTGACCAGTGTTACTGTTGAGCTCTTTTATTATTTATCATTTTATTTATGGTTTTATTGTTCTTTTAATTGTAAAGTGTCCTTGGGTGCTTTGAAAGGCGCTTATAAATTAAACGTATTATTGTAGCCGTTGAAGAAAGAGCACACATGACTGAATGTGGAGACGTGTTTATTCCAACGGCTAACAAGTGGATCTAACTCAAACAGAAAATGCAGTGAAATGTGACATAAACCTGCCCCCTCCCATGCACCTGCTGGGTGAGATGCCTGGTCCTAGTGCCCGCCACACAGCCCCCCCCCCCCCCCCCCCATAACACCCAGAAGGAAGGTCAAGGTGAAAATTTTGCAGGGGCCTTGACCAGCCTGCCACAACGACTATGCAGTGATCCGGGTGAGACCTGAGTGGGGCAACGACACTCAACCCTGGCATGGCGCGGTGAGGCTGGAGGTTTCGGAGGGCATCCGTGACGTGAAACCTGGGCCGGCGAAATGTCCTCGCCCGCAACTAAATGAGCCGGTTGGAGCATGTCTACTGAAATGCCCTCCCTTCGCCCACCCATATCGAGCACAAAAGTCTTTTCACCGTGTTCGAGCACTCTAAACGGGCCATCGTACGGCGGCCGGAGGGGAGAGTGGTGGCCATCGTGACGCCCAAAGACAAACCGGGCTGACCTAAGAGCAGACGGAACGAATATTTTGGGGACACAGTGGTGAAATGGTGCTGGAGTCAGGGGCTCTCCTGGCAAAAGGGGGAAAGAAGGTATACCCGACGCTTCAGAAATTGACCAGGGACGCGGAGCGGCTGGCCGAGCGCTAACTCTGCCGGAGTTAAGGTCTTCTTTTGGGGCCGAACGTAACCCGAGCAGTACCCACAGAAGCCGGTCGACCCAGTTACCGTCCGATAGCGCGGCCCGTGGCGCGGCTTTAAGTGACCGGTGGAAACGTTCACACATCCCGTTAGCCTGCGGGTGGTAGGCCATAGTGCGGTGTACCTGCACACCCAAGGACTGCGCCATGGCCGACCAGAGCTCGGACACAAACTGGGGACCCCTGTCCGAAGTGATATCGAATGGTGTGTCGAAACGTGCGACCCAGGACGACAGAAATGCGTGGGCTATATCTGCCGAGGTCGTGGAGGACAGGGGGAATGCTTCCGGCCACCTAGTGGTCTGATCGACCATAGTGAAGAGATGCGTGCAACCCTGCGAAGGAGGGAGGGGCCCGACCAGATCCACATGGACGTGGTCAAATCTCCTGGCCGGAATTGGAAAAGTTTCCAGGTTTGCCCAGGTGTGTCTGTGGACTTTGGCGCGCTGACATGACACGCATGCAGCTGCCCACTTCCTGACGTCCTTTTGTAACCCATGCCAGACAAACTTGGCCCCAAGTAGTTTGACTGATGCCGTTACGCCAAGGTGTGAGAGAGAATGAATAGAATAAAAAATTTGCCGACGCCACTCCTGCGGAACCACTGGAAGAGTGCGACCCGTAGACGCATCGCAGAGGAGGGTGGGACCCCCTTCACACAGTGCCACCTCCTCAAGTGTGACAAGCAATCGGCCACAGGGTTACATTTGCCGGCCACGTGCTGAATGTCTGTTGTGAATTCCGAAATGCCCACTAAATGCCGTTGCTATCCGGCCGACCACGGTTCGGTCACCTTTGACATTTGGCGAATGTTAGGGGTTTATGATCTACGTAGGCGGTGAACCGGCGCCCCTCGAGGAGGAAACGAAAATGGCGCGTTGCAAGATAGAGTGCTAACAACTTTTTGTAGAAAACACTATATGTACTTGCGTTCGTTTTCTTGCAGCTTTCGACTGAAAAATGCAAGGGGCTGCCATTCGTTCTCCACAAGCTGCTCAACCACCGCCCCTACGGCAACATCAGACGCATCGGTAGTCAAGGCCACGTGTGCGGTTGAGATTGGGTGGACCAAAACAGTTGCACCCGCGAGAGCTTGCTTGGCTCGTTGAAAAGACTGGGCGCGTCGCGCGGCCCACTCGACGGGGTCATTAGCCTTCTTTTTTCTCTAGGCGCCGGAGAGGGGTTGTAGGAGGTCGGCTGCGTGAGGAAGAAACCGGTTGTAAAAATTGTTCATGCCCAAAAACTCCTGCAGAGCCTTAACTCTGGCCGATTATTATTATTATTATTATTATTATTATTATTATTATTATTATTTATTATTATTATTATTATTATTATTATTATTATTATCATCGATCAATTACGTATTCTACGGATCATATTTCAAACGTCAACAAAAACCTTTTTTATAATATGAAGACACCATGAAAGACGTGTCACTCGTGATCAATGCCCAAAGGAATTTATGTGAACGACAATTTGTGCAGCCCATCATCAAACCAACAGAGCACTTACGACAATAGACGATCTTTGACACGTAGCGGAAGTGGTTGCTTCAGTGACAAACACTGCCTCCTGATCAAATTCGCTCTTCTCTTTGCAGAATAACACGCAGCAGACGGTAAATTTATCCACTGCATCTGCATCAAAGCAAATTTATACGAAGCGATTCGGTTATACATTTCTTTTTGCGCTAGTGCCGACTGATTGCATCGTTTTTACGGTGATGGGCTACCCGCTTGCCGGCTAAACGGGTTAGCAAGGCATTGTTACATATAGCACTGTAATCGTGCCTTTAAAACACGCAACAGCTGCTGCTCTTCCTACACAGGGCTTTCGTTAGCATTTCTGGCCATTCTTGTCCGATTGCAATTTTCAAGGAGACGTTGGATCATTTCAAACGTCCATTTTAAATTAAATGATCCAAACATAATCTCAGCAAAATGATGTCATTACACGTTACTACAGACCTCGATTTGTTTTATAATCTAAATGATACTTTATTTTTTTAATGTTGCTCTCCATCACAATCACTTGTTTCTCAAGCTTCGTGCATTCATTCATTCTTCAATTAAATGTAAATTAATGTCCTCTCCTTAAGATGACGTTTCGTAAACTGCCTACAGGGGGCACCAGTTACTTTATAGTTGCGTAATATGAGCTGTCCTGATACAGTATTACATACAACGAACACCTAAGGCCACAGGTGTGAAAGTCAAGGCCCGGGGTCAAATCCGGTCCGCCACATCATTTTTTTGGACTGCGAAAGCAAATCAAACTTGTGAAATTCCATGATGCTTGCTAAAATCCTCACCAAAATTTCATATTTTTGGATGTAAACCACAATCATAGTCATTATTCTTGACTTCAGATTTCAAAACTAGTTATTCATTAATTTGTTGAGCGCTCTATATGTAATATGTGGAAGGGATAAAACAATCTAATGGCTTCCCCAAATTCATAACGGCCCTCGAGAGGAAACCATAACTACAATGTAGCCCGCGGCAAAAAATGACTTTCACACCCGTGCCTTAAGTGAAAATCATTTGAAAAAAAAATAAAGAGGTAGATCACTTGAGTATCCGAGTGACCCTGATGAATTTGCCGCTTTGGGCCTCCGTCATTTCATTGACACTTCTGTTCTACACTTAATCAGTACATGTATTGTTATTATTTGATTACATTCTTTTTAATTTTCACACCCACTTTGATCTTTAGATTTATTTCATGATGAGTGCTGTTGTACCCAACCATCGAAGGACAAAGCCAGGAGGTAATATTTCAAATAACAATGGCTGTGCGCTAACATTTAGGTTCAGTTTGGCTCAAATAGAAATGGTCAATTCATTGCAGGCATAAAGCCAGGAGCTGCATCCACTGGTGTGACTGGGCCAACGTCTCAGATTCCTGGTCTGTCCCAGACTGCTGACCAAAGCACCGAAGTTGAGAGGATTAGCGGACGGCGGGTTGGCATCTTTGAGTCCGACTCCGACTATGTCAAGCTTGCAAAGCAAGGGGGGCATAAAGGTAATTCTAATTCTCTGATTATAATGTGCTACTTAATACAATGGCATGTTGTCTAAAGTTGAAAATGTTTTATTGCCGTAGGGCTGCTGAGCCATGACGCCGATGTGGATGACAAGCCCAAGGTTGCCTACAATCCCAACAACTGGTTTTCAGGTGACAACTCAAACAGGTAAATCAAAGCAAACATATTGGCACTCCTTGCTGCACCACAAAACAAAAAAACTGTTTAAAAATATTTAATAAGAGAATAGTTATTTTGAGTGGATGGTCAGAAAAAAGCAAGCATGGCGAATTACTAATATTAAAGAATATATATGCACAAGTATTCTTATTTTGTCAATATTAAAATTGTATGGTCTTTTATGATGCATCCTTGCATCGTAGTGCACTGCCCAAGACAAAGGTAAAAGCCTTTTAACATATTGTCGACTGGCAATTTAAGGTGGTCTGCACATTGATGACATTTCAAAGCCGCAGAATGTGATATGCGGCTCATGGTTTGTCACAATGGTTTTGTATTTACAGTGGCAGCAAAGCAACATCTCCCAACAGCCAGGTGAAGGGCGGCAAGCAACATTTGCTTGCACCGTTTGGCACTGATAACAGTTCGTCCTGGGAAAGAGAGACTGATATATTTACTCATGATAAAGATAAGGTGAAGTAGTCAAAAGAGCCACCTTTTTTTTGTTGCATTCATCGGTTGCTTCTGTGTTTTTTTGCCGTAATATGAGTTTACTTTGTAATCATTGCATCATAACCGGCTGTTTGTTATTTATTTTCATTCGTAGTCAGTCACCTCATCATTCGTGCTCCACCGCTACACTTTTCACCATCATGCATGTCAGTGACAGGAGTGCAAGATAAGCCGGCTCACCTTTTCATCCTGCAGATGTCTCCCGATGGTACCGCCACTCAGTTGGAGGGCTTATCTGTGAGCAACAAATACAAGAGAACGTGAGTACATTCATTCCACAACATCGATGTTGATGACAGGATGACAATTCCACTAAAGGTTCACTTTGTGTGCTGTCAATATAGATCTCACAATAAGCAAATGGCCCCTGTCAGCATGTCCAAGCTGCTGAGTCACGGCTACATAGAGGACAAAAAGAAGTCTCCCAATGATGACGATTCCTCAAGTATGACATACAACACGACATATTTGGCCTTATTTAGTAAGATTCCAAAAACTGTAGTGGGCACAAAAATTGCATGTTCACTCATTCTAACAGCTTGCGTGTGCTTTTAGCAGCGGGTATAAAAAGGGGTGAGGCCTGCTGTATCGACAAGAGGATTTTGTTTGTTCTGGTGATTTTCACCATGGAAAATTTAGGACAGCATTGAAAGTGAAGGCACAAAATAAATTTCCCAGCAATTTTGCCCATTTTGCAGACGCATTCTCAGTAGATCAGCTACCACATTATTATTTGTACATGCAAACATTTAACGCAGTCACTGCCATTCCCAAATTCATTCGGGAATTGATCGGGATTTTCCCTTCAAGGGGTCGCCACAGCGCATCAGTGTCCTCCATCTTTAGAGGTTTGATCCGCATGTTTGTTTTGGCCAAGCTTTTACATCGGATGCCCTTCCTGACACAACCCTCTGTATTTATCCGGGCTTGCGACCGGTACAAGAGGACCTGAGTAAAAGGCTGCCAAACACAAAATGGTCATCGGCACAGCAACATTCAAAAAAGCAAAACCTATACTCACCATTTGCTGACAATGCACTGATCTTTATATGTGTGTATTGTATTGTATTTTGTATAGCTGCCCCCATTTCAAGTGCAGATAACGCTATACCCATATAACTTAGGAATTAACTGTTTTTTTTCTGATGAAAGACGATAGTCTAAGGTTTCTTACGCTGAATTGAATGTTTATGTAGTCTTAAAACTCAATATTCTGTGGATACTGCAATTTGAGTGAAAATGACAAACCCTGCCACTCCAGTGCCAGGATTTTTATACATTGTCTGGCATTGAATGAGTTAATACATCCGCATCATTACATATGCTTGTTATTGTAATTTCTCAAAACTGATAGGCTCCAGTACCGCCCCGCCCCCCTCGTGAGGATAAAGCGGTCCGGAAGATGAATGAATGATTTTTGTTTTCTGGCCTGGTTGCTTGTTTTGCAGGTGTGACCTCGGAGCAAACGAGCACCGTTGCAACAGAGGATATCGATGACCTTGACTAGTGCGTCGACTCGCTGTTCTCACATTCGCTCACTCTTCTCATTCATTTAACTGACTGTTTGTGCTGATGTTTATGCAGAGGGGTGAGCCCCTTCTTTGGATTTGCTTTGGTTTGGAAAAAAAAGCATTTCATTGAGTAGATGTGATGATGTTCTGTAACACGATTCCCCAATTCAACAGGTAACTAGCGAGTTGTGGGGACAACTAATCTTTTGGTTCTTTTAAAATGTTCCCATCCTTAAGCATGCTTTTGAGCTGCTCAATTTCCCAGCCTAATTGTATGATGATCGAGCAAGACCCTTCTTGATGTGTTGTGCTAATTTATTTATGTTAAAGTGAAGTAAAATTAAATCAGTGTGTTTGATTTGAAGGTGCGAGCTGATTGCAAAGCTACACATACAAAGTGATGTTTGGCTTTCAGTTCTGCAAAATATTCATTTGATGCTGTATTTACCCGATGTCTCATATTTTGACCGTAAGCAAAATAAAACTGAGTCTAATTGAATTTAAAGATGTGCCTGTGCCAAGTGTTGAGTGACGACATTGTGACTAACTTACTGATATTTTGTAGACCAACATACTAAACATGTACTGAACTGAGTTATGAAAGTACAAGGTTCATATCGTACCATTCAAGAAGACACCTTGCCCATGCAATATTTGGACAAACCCACCATCTTCTCCATCATCAAGTGAATCTACTTAGGCCATCCCAAAACCTTTCTAGATTTCTCACTGTTCTCTTGATATTCTGTCACTACTATTGATTTGTTCATCATCAATCTATCAACCTGACAGTAATGAGAAAATCCACATCTGGCCATGTTTAAATAGCAGAAATCCCTTTTTCAAGACTGACAGGAACACAACTATCATTTATTAAAACTAATGTGATGAGTTGTATTTCACTAATACAAAAACGGTGAAGGTCGGCCACTTTTGATAATGTTCTCTGTTTATGAATGTTCTCAGTCTATTTACGGTTCATGTACTGTAAATATAACCACTTCAGCTGTAACAAATTGGCATGAAACCAAGTGAGAATACACATGCATGGAGTGACTCGCCGACATGTGATTCCTCAAACACATTTAATTTCAATAAATGGGCATGTGCATGCACTGCTAATGTCTGATTCTTTCTCAGAACGTTAACATTTTGTGTTTCTCATTGCACTCAAAGGTCTTAGTGTGAATACTATAAAACTTTAAACATTCGCATTGTTAATTGTACAGTATACATTACAACCAAATAATAGTCATAACATCTTTCAAATCGAGATTGTTTATGACTACCCGATGCGTCTTAAAAAGAGTAAACGGCCCTATCACATTAAAAAAATATTTGGACCATATGAAAATGAGACCAAGAGCAATTATCTCCATTTTTCCCACCTTTAATGTGACCTGCACCCTGTCGAGCTCGATTGGGGAAAGCAACACTGTCAAAAAATGGCTGCGTGTGGAAATAAGCAACTAATAATAATCAACTAATTTTCCATCCACCAGCATCTGCCACCAATTAAAGTAGCCACACATACGTTTTAGTTGTTCTGGTGGGCTGTTCCTGACGAAGCCGAAGTGTTTTAATTTGTTCTTAAAACTATTTGGAACTGTTCATTATTTCGCCTACCTTGATAAAGGTCTCAGTTCCAATCTCAAAGAGTGTTGCTCTCACCGCACCTGTGTCATTGCAGATAAAGTGTCCTAGAGAGTTTTGAATATCCCTTATAAATAAAATATATTGTTATGATTAGGGTGTCCTTTTGATGATAAGTAGTGTGTTTGAATCAAACACATACATGTACCTTGTTTTGCGTTGCGTTTGACATTTGGAAGGTGTGTTTCATTTTATATAAATGTCATTTTTTATTCACGATGTGGTTTACTCCAGAACAAAACTGCATACGATGACTCTTTAAGCAATTGGTTCTATGTCAAAATGAGTTCCTTATGATATTTTTATTTTACATACTTTGGTTGGGGTGATGGATTAGTCGCAAACTACCTCGTGTGTCCTGCTGTCTGTCACCGGCGTCGGAATCGAATTGCATTTGAAAGAAGCCTACAAAACTGCTAAATTTATCCTGCCTGCATGACGTCAGCACCCCTAAATCGGGATTCGCCTCCCAGAAAGTGCGTTTTACAATTTTTTTCGTCGTCGTCTCTCTCTCTCTCTCTCTCTCTCTCTCTCTCTCTCTCTCTCTCTCTCTCTCTCTCTCTCTCTCTCTCTCTCTCTCTCTCTCTCTCTCTCTCTATTAACATTGTTATTATCATCATCATTATTATTATTATTATTATTATTATTATTATTATTATTATTATTATTATTATTATTATTATTAATACGATTATTTCACTCATGTCATATAAGATAGATTTAACCGTGGTGTCATCCGCCCGCAGGCACGAATCGATTCTCCATCAACCGTCGGATCAGAAAACAATACAACGCCGCATGGTGACGTCACGCCGCTGATGGGTAACACTGGCTCGGCGGTTGGTGGGCGGGCGGCAGATTTCCGCGCGGACGCCACCAGAGGTTGAAGTGCACGCATCATTATTCGTGATTAAAACAGTGCGCGCGCTCAGTGTCACGTTGTAGTTGAAGCATACAGTACGGCACAATTACAGGCTGGTTCCGTGTGGATAATTGTTTTATTTATTTGTGTCGTTTTTTTTGTATGAAATGTAGCTGTTGTCACGGGGGTGGAAGATGACAAGGAGGATGGATGCTTAAAGCGTGCCAGGTGTGGCCTGCTTCCAACAGTAACATCTGGCCGGTGAGTCTCACCGACGGCCGCTTTGCCCTGCAGACTTCTCGGCGTGTGCTTGTGCAAAGGAGCGCGGGTCGGCCCGGGGATGGAGGAGGCATGTCGAGAGACTCCGTTTCACTGAATGCAGCTGCTTTTTTTCACGCCGGGTTCGGCGTGTCGGTGGCGACCTCGTCCTTGCTTTGCCGGAGGACGGTTCACGAAAAAAATGCTCCCTGTGCAGTATGCATGCACTGTGTTGCACATGCATTCATTGCATCGATGATGTGTAGATGTCATGCCTCCCATGTACAAGGGGGCCGGGGGTATCAACGACCATTGCTATATTAAACAATTACATACAATTAGAAAGCCTAATAGCAATGCAGCTAGTGGCATGTGTCACAATCATACATATTTGAAAAAAAACGTCACTTTCTTTACATCTCATGGATTTTATTTTTGCATTTTACAATACATTTATTTTATTGAATCCGGGAGCTGTGTTTGATAATGCGCCATGGGTAATCTAAACGGATGCAAAGGATTGAGGAATTTGTACATTACATGAAGTGCAACAGTCAGTCACCACATTTTCTTTTTCTGAAGCGTTCCAAATGAATCCCAGCAGGATTATGACAGTCGATAAATCATAAAAAGCTGCATACTCTGTCTAAATACAAAGATGACAGAGTTCTTTTGGCGCCCCAGGCGCCACCTAACCCACAGCCCAACTCTGGACTCGAGAGCCTCAAGGTAGTGGAGATGGATGAAGTCGACACGCAAGGAGAAGGGCCAGTGACAATCAGAGATGGACCGAGCGGCCAGAGAAAACTGTCAGACATTGAAAGCACCTCCAGCAACACCACCACCACCAACCTGCTAGCTTCTGTCAAAGAACAGGTAGGATGGCAACATATGCACCCTTGCTGTGGGTTTGACGCTCTCAATGTGTTTCTATACACGTCCGCACTACCAGCCTGCAATATTGTCTTCATCTCACTGAATCAAAATCACAAAACCTTTAATAATAGTCCCACAATGGGGTAATTTGCAGTCCACAGCAGCAATTTGGAAGGGGAAAAAACAAAAACTATACATAGAGCAAGGGGATGGGGGGTGAAAAGATAAAAAAAACAAAAACAAAAACTGTACGTAGTAAAAGTATGAGAAAGGAGCCAATTTAAATTTACATAGCAAATCCTTCACGTGTTTTTAGATTCTGTTGATTTCTATTCCATATTTTGTTTAAAAATTGTATACTGTGAGGCGGCTCGGTCTTTCGTGTGAATACATTTTGTCATCATGGGATTCTTATTTGTGGTGTCTTGAATGACGAAGCAGACACACATGTTTTCCTTATATATTTGACCAATAGTTTCTTGGATGTGTAATGTGGGGTAGGGGCTTGAACATTTTATAACATTTTTACGCATGTGCAGTGGATGGCAATACAAGGTACAGGAAGTCTATCAATTCAAACAACATACAAATAACTATCGTGGTTCATACAGCACATTACTGTTATTGATAAAGCTGTTGTTGTGCCCATTATTCTCTTATCCCGTCACTTTTTTATTCTCTATCTACTCTCGGCTCTCTCTCTCCATCTCAACCCAACCGGCCGAGATGAATGAGCCAGGGTTCCATTGGCGGGTTCTCCCTGAGGGGGAGTTTTCCTTTGCCGAAGACGCAGAGCGCTTGCTCATGTCGGCGCATTTGGTTTTCGTGATGGTTTTCCTCCATTGGTTTGGACCAGGGGTGTCAAACTCATTTTTTGCCACAGGCCACATTGTAGTTTCAGTTTCCTCTCAGGGGCCGTTAAGAATTAGGGGAAACCATGAGAATGTTTCATCTACTCCACATTTTACATAAAGAACATATTGATGAACAACTATTTTTCAAATCTGAAGTCAAGAATAATGACTGTAATTGTGGTTTACATACAACAATTTAAAATTTTGGTTCAGACTTGAGCATGGCACTTGACCTGCTTGATTTGCTTTCGCGGGCTGAATAAAATTATGTGGCGGGCCAGATTTGGCCCACAGGCCTTGACCTTGACACTTGTGGTTTGGTCCTTCGACTGCCATGGTTTTGTTGTGTTTTCGTGCTGGTTCTGGAAAGACCAGGAAGAGCATCAGCGTTCAAAGCAAAACAAGAGAGCCTAAATTGGAACAGCCTAACTTTCAGCCTCAGGGCCACATGCATGCCGCACTAAGCCTAAGCCACCCAGCAAAATCAACAAGTTGCTGAGGTCCAGCTGAGGACCACCTTGACATAACTTTTGTTTTGAACTAGCTTGTAGGTATCACTTGGTTTAGCTAATCGGGATCAGAATAAGAATCATCTTTATTGCCATGCAAGTGTGTAGAACACACAAGGAATTTGTCTCCGGTAGAACACGCTGCACGGGACATGGTATACAAGGTTGTTTTTTTGGTTTATTTAACCAATTGGTGCTTCAGAGCATATCAACACACAGTCTATGTGCTTTTAATTAGACAAGCTAGCCGTGTTGTGTAGGAGCAGACTGTGCAGCTATCTGCTCCTAAACTAAGCTGATTTAGTTGACATCCGTTTTGCTCAAGGCTGATACTCAATGTGTCAAAATCTAGCAGGAATGTGCATGATCAAATCACAGAAGGCTGTCAGATGATCAAAGTTTAAGTGCGATGTTGACTTTAATCTGCTTCTCTTTGGTGTAACGTCTTTGGGTTGACGACACCTGTAAAATATCATAAATGTACATTTAGTGCCTCCAAGCGCCCAAACATTGCAGATTTTCCTTTGGTTATTATCACTCCTTTTCAGCTACAGGCACCCAGAGAATTAAATCCAGATCATTATGTCACCATCATTCTCTGAGAAGTCAATATTGCACTTTACTTAGATAAACTAAAGCCAGTCATCTTCTTTATGAAGAGTTATATGGTGGTCAAGCAGACGTGGGCCAGATCTGGGGAGATCCATGAATGGTCACAATGTAAAATTAAGATGCTTGGTCCTTCAAAAAACAACAACAACATGCACACTAAGCAAAACCTCTTGAAGGGGGTTCAATAGATCAAGACCAGGGTCGCATCATAAAACAGATCTTTGACCTTGCTTGACCTGAGGCTGATCATTGCGTCTGACATCCCACTGCCAATGACAGCGTCGTGCTTACTCATAGTCACAATTACATTACAAACATTACAGAGAGTGTAACAAAATGTTATTAAGACATAGCAAAAAAATGCTAATGCAATCACCTAAAATAATTTGATTGAAATGCTTAAAACCAAGTATCAGTTAAGATAAATTAACATTTAGCATGCAAAAGGGCAAAACAAGTGAATAAAGAATATACTTACAAGAATGTTGCTTGAACCAACTGACAGTTTGAGCAGACCTCAATTGATCAGTCTTTATTCCATAAGTCTTCTTTTCCTTTCGGCTTTTCCCTTGAACGGGTCGCCACAGCAAATCAGTGTCCTCCATCTTCAGAGGTTTGATTCGCATGTTTGTTTTGGCCAAGCGTTTACGTCGGATGCCCTTCCTGACACAACCCTCTGTATTTATCTGCTTGGGACCGGCACAAGAAGACATTGGCTTATGTCCCCTTGTGGCTACAAGTGAGGAGCATAATTACAAAATGCTGCTTCACTTTTGCTTGATTCTGGTACCACACACACACAAGAGACCTGTCCCAGACGATCTGAGTGATCCAGATTCTTCATAGCATACTCGAACCTCCTGTATGTATTCAAGTCCAAGACTATTTAGAGTTTTGTAGACCTTCAGGAAGATTTTCAAATCTATTCCTTGACACACTGGAAGACAGTGTATTGATTTTCAGACAGGTTGCAAGGTCTGCACAAAAAATATACACTTTTTTGTTATCTGTTGGTGTAATGCAGTATAATTGGATGTGTAATTTTGCTGACTATGTATTCTCTTTGACATAAAAAATGACGCGTCATGTGACTCCAGTCCCCAACCTTCATTACTGACTTTGACCAGCTCTCAACATGCCTTTTGACCACGGACAGATAGGCTTACCTGTTGCTTTCCATTCGAAAGTGGGCATTTGGAAATAAAAAGTGTTTGAGTGGATCACCGGGTCGTGTTTGTGGGCAGACAGAGCGGAGGGATTACAAAGCAAAAAGCAGTATGCATTGCATTATTCACCACTCAGGTGAACGTGGGCGATGTAGCTGCTTTTGCTTTTGTGATTTCTCCCATTACCGAATGTGTATGATAAATGGCAGCATGCAAACACGAGTCATAAAAACAAGAGTGAGCTCAACACATCAGGAGTGATTTCCTTTCTTTTTTTAAAAAAAGCTGGTAAAATTCACTCTGTTGATCAGACAGAGGTGGCTAAAGTACTCATGCTGTTCTTAAGTAGAAGATCCATCCATCCATCCATCCATCCATCCATCCATCCATCCATCCATCCATCCATCTTCTAATCTTCATAGCCTCACAATCACTCTAAGGATAATTTTGAGTGTTCCATTGAACAACCATGCATGTTTTTTGAATGTGGCAGGAAACCGGAATATCTGTAGAAACCCAAGTGGCTTATAAAAGAACATGCCAACTCCGCACAGGACGGCTGTAGCCAGAATCGAACCGCCGAACCTCTGCAATGTGCATGGGGTGGGAATACTCACCAGTCGAACACCGTCCCATCCTAAGTAGAAGATGCTTGTGTGAAAGAAAAAGAAAAACTGGTCACAGTCAAAGTGCTGATTCTGTTCCTGCACTTAAATACAACATTATAGTACAACATTGCACTCCTTTCCAAAATCTTATTAAATCAAACATTTGTAGACAAACTGTACCAGTGGAAAGCGTCAATAAAATAAAATATGGACAAATGAGACCTTGAGACAAGTACAGTGGGACCTTGGCTTACGCACGTAATTGGTTCCCAGACAGAGTGTGTAAGGTGAAAAGTGTGTATCCCAAAAATTAATTTCCCATAGGAAACCATTAAAATGAGAATAATCAGTTCCCCGGTCTCCGTAAAATATAATTTTCAACTAAATAAGCCTTAAAACCACAAACAATATACCTTATTCTATGTACAAAAAATGTGCTATTGTATTGTAATGAAAGAAATACACTGCACTGTATAATAAAGTCGTTTTATTTATCTTTGTAATGGTCGTTGATGGCTTGATGGAATGGGGTGGAAGGTCGGAGGCAATTGCTGTTTGGAAGGTGTCACATTCCATAAGGACTGTAATTAAAGAAATAAACTGTACTCTATAATAAAGTCGTTTTATTTACCTTTGTGATGGTCGTTGATGGCTTGATGGAATGGCGTTCAGACTTCTCTTCCTGTGTTATGAAAGTCCGGTTAGGCATCTTTTTCCCAAAAAAGGCCGGTCTCATCTGCATTACATACTTGCCGAGGAACGTAGCCTTCTTCTTTCACCATTTCGAGGAATGATCCCTTGGAGGCTTTGGCAGCTTTACTGTCAGAACTGGCTGTCTCACCATGACGAGTAACGCAGTGAATCCCTGTACGGTGCTTAAAGTTCTCGAACCATCCGTTGCTATCTTTAAAATCATCAATAAACGGCGAACTTCCAGGTTGCCACATGACGATATCAGAGTGGATTTGCCGTGCTTTCTCGGATATAATTGCTTTATTCACGCTGTCGCTGGCTAGCTTCTTTTTGTTAATCCAAATTAACCGAAGTTTTTCAACCTCTTCTATTACCCGAGATCGTTGCTTTGACAGCACGGAAACACCTTGAGCAATACACGCACCTTTAATAGCTTCTTTGTTGCAAAGGATGGTAGCAATGGTGGACTTAGCATATTGCTACTGGGCCGTTAAGTCAGACAAACACACACCTCATTCGTGTTTCTCAATGATCTCCTTAGTCTCCTGGACTGTAATTTTGTTTTGTGTCTTCTTCGGCTGAACACGAGCCTATGGTGGGGTCTTTTTTGGTTTCATCACAGCAAAAGTATCCGTGATAAATCCTTGAAGACAAACGACGTGTGCACTCAGAGAAAGGGGGAGTGGAAGGGTATGTGTCGCTGTTCGGTCGTGTGGTTTGGTGTTCTTCCGGCGGAAATTACTCCGCCAGACGTGGTGGGGCGGCGCTCCGTGTGTATCCCGAAAAGTAGTGCGTATGCCAAGGTTTAATTTTCATAATTTTTTTTTGTAACTTGCATCTTTATTATTTTTATAACATTTAAAAACATTTGAAATTGAACAGTTGAATACAGAATGCCTTGTGGCCAAATTGTATAACAACATCCTTTTGTAACTGCAAACTATTCAACAATAAAAACAACCAATCAACAAAAGTAAATCAGAATCAGAATACCTTTATTCGTCCCGCAATGGGGAAATTTGCAGTCCACAGCAGCAATTGAAGAGGGATGGGGTTGGGGTGGGAGTGAAAGGATAGAAAACAAGATATTCTAAGCATAACAAAATAAAAATGTCAACTGTATACTGTGCAAATGTAGATGTGCAAAAACCGTTCTATAAACAAGACTGTACATAGTGCAGAATCAAGAAATGCATTTAGATATATTGCAACAACCCATATTTACAAGTGTCCAGTTTTTTTTTTTTTTTTTTTTTTCACATGTGATCATTGGGAATTGTGAAGCCTGACAGCAGTCGGTAGGAACGAGCGGCGGTACCTCTCCTTCTTGCAGCGCGGGTGTAATAATCTCTGGCTAAAGGAGCTACCCAGAGCTGTCAGGATGGGCAGGAGGGGGTGAGAGGGGCTGTCCGTCATAGCTTTTAGTTTAGCTAGCGTCCGTCTGTTGCCCACCTCCTCTAGAGAGTCCAGCGAGCAGCCCACGACAGAACTGGCCCGCTTGACAAAGCGCTCCGGTCTTTTTCTGTCCCGGGTGGTGATGCTGCCTGACCAGCAGACAATGCCATAGTGGATGGCTGATGCCACCACACAGTCATAGAAAGTCTTTAGGAGTGACCCCTGAACTCCAAAAGACCTCAGTTTCCTGAGGAGGAAGAGGCGACTCTGTCCCTTTTTGATTAGGGCATCCGTGTTTGTTGTCCAGTCCAGTTTATTGTTGAGAGTAACACCCAGGTACTTGTAGGAGGTCACCCTCTCAATGTCCGAACCCTGGATGTTCAATGGTGCAGGTGAGGATTGTTTCCTGCAATAACACAAACACAGCAATAACAATAAAGCAAAGAAGAAAAGTGTCCGATAATGACAAATTTCCCTTTTTTGGATTTATATTTGTTAGTTATCTTGACTGTCTGGTTTGTGGTGTCGTTCGTTCATCCATTTGTTTGATTGTTTTTTTATATTCATCCCATTTTTCCCATCTTGTTTTAAACTTCCCTGCTTGGACCTTCAATATGTGTGTGAACCTATCCAGCTCAAATATCTCTTCCACTATTCCGATCCATTGGTTCTTTGTTGGTGGGTCGGTTTTAAACCATTTTGTTATGGCTTTCTTGCTGGCTATCAGCAACACTTTTATCAAGTACTCATCTCTTGTTTGCACGTTTTCTTGATTTAGGTCAGCTAGATACATCACCAAGTCGGTCTTTGGTATTTCGTAGCCAATTATCTTTTTCAGTTGAAATCATGTTGAAACAGGTAAACGGCCCTTTAAATGAGCCCAACTAGTGCGTTAATGCACCGGAGTATTAGAGGAGAGAAAATGTTCTGATTCTAATTTGCAATGATACAATACCATCGATGAAACAGTCGAATGTCAGTGACATTTTAACAAGCCCCATGTTAACGTTAGCATCAACATACTTCTGCGAGAAGTAGATTGCAGATAGCAAGTGTGGAAGGTTATGAGCCGTGTGCTGGCTAGCTAGCAATAACTTCGCCTCTGGACCGGCAAATTGAATTTCATTCCGATCGTTTGCCTGGATTTTTACCAATCACGAGGAACGGAAAACCATTCATGTTAACGGTGAGTACTATCACAAAGTTATTTTAAATAATACATTGTGATATTTTGCTGAAAAGTGGCCGCGTGTGCGCGCGTGTGTGTGTGTATGCGCGCGCGCGTGTGTGTTTACTCGCGCACGTGTGTCTGGCTCTCACTGAAAAACATTTCTAAATATTTTACTTTTATGACTCTCTTAGTCAAAAAGTTTCCCGACCCCTGCAATAACCTTTCAACATTTGACATTTCCAAAATATATGTGCATGATTTACATTTCTTTCCTGTCCGCAAAGCCGCCAGCACTCGTACTGTCCCGATTTATATTTCCCGGTCATCTCCGGGGTTGTAAAAATCTCACGATATTCTTCCATCCAAATTCTTGCCCTCAATTCTTGTCTCAAACTGGTTGTTGATTGTTGTATTTTGCACATATTTGACCATTCTTCCTCCGTTATATTGGTTTGAAGTTCCTTTTCCCATTTCTTTTTTATGCATAGGGTTGAGTTCCCTCTGTTCAACAGGAGCCATTTGTAAAGAGATGAGATTACTTTGTTTTTCCCTCCTTTATACGCATGCATCATTATCTGTATTATGTCATTTCTTTTAATTGGCGTATCCATTTTTATTGCTTTTGTATAGTAATCCCTTACTTGTATATATCGGAAGTTATCGCTCCTTTCTAAGTTAAACCTCTGTTTTATTTTTTGGAAGGTCGGTGTTTCCCCTTTTTCTATTATCGTACTCATTGCTGTGATACCTCTCCTTTCCCAACTCTTGAAGCCCTCGTTTTTATGTGGTTGAAAGTTCTCGTCATATGATAGCCACCTCAGAATTTTTGCCTCTTTTTCTAGTTTATTTTCTTTTATGATGGTATACCAGATATTCAATGTGAATTTTGTTAAAGGGTCAATCGAGTCCTCCATTTTCCGGAACAGTCGTCTGTCTCCCAGCAGTGTTTGAATTGGGTAACCCTCTTTTGTTACCTCCATTTCTTTCCATTTAGCTTGATACTCGCCATCACACCAACATGTCACTGCTCTGAGCTGTGCTGCCCGATAGTAATCTTTAAAATTTGGTATCCCCAATCCACCCTTTTCCTTTGGTAACTGTGGTGTCGTCAGTCTAATCCTTGGTCGCGTACATCCCCAGATAAATCTTGTGATCAATTTGTCCCATTCCACAAATTGTTTTTGTGGTATGGGTATTGGTAGCGACTGGTAGAGGTATAGCAACCTCAGAAGAATATTCATTTTCACTATTTCGATCCTGGAGCTTAAATCTAGGATGGGTGTTGACCATCTCCCCATGTCTGCTTTGATGGCTTGGTTAATTTTTGTATAGTTTGGTTCAAACAGTTTGCCTAATTTGGTTTCCGCAGTTTCCACAAATTTGGAATTCATTTTCACTGCTTCGCGGATGACACCCAGCTCTACCTCTCCAGTAAACCCGACGCCTCTCTTCCACCTGCATCCCTTACACTTTGCCTCTCAGAAATCAAATCCTGGTTTTCTCATAACTTTCTCAAACTAAACAGCGAAAAAACTGAACTTCTCCTTGTCGGTACAAAATCCACCCTTCACAAAGCAAACAGTTTCTCTCTCACCATTGACAATTCTACCGTGTCCCCCGCCCTTCAGGTTAAGAGCCTGGGTGTCATCCTTGATAGCACACTATCTTTTCACTCCCACATAAATAACATAACCCGGTCTGCATATTTTCACCTCCGCAATATCAATCGTCTCCGTCCCTCTCTCACCCCTCACACCACTGCTATCCTCGTCCACAGTCTCGTCACCTCCCGTATCGATTATTGTAATTCACTTCTTTTCGGGGTCAATCAAAAATGTCTCCATAAACTCCAACTAGTCCAAAATTCCTCAGCCCGGATCATCACAAAAACCCCCTCATTTCACCACATCACTCCTGTCCTCCAACAGCTCCACTGGCTCCCTGTTAAACTCCGTATTGAATTCAAGATACTTCTGTTTACATTTAAAGCCATCCATAACCTTGCCCCCCCCCCCCCTATCTGTCTGACCTAATTCAAATCTCCGTTCCTACTCGGGCCCTCAGATCCTCTTCCTCCCTCCACCTCTACACGCCCTCTGCCCGTCTCACAACGATGGGGTGCAGAGCTTTCAGCCGCTCCGCTCCTAAACTCTGGAACTCACTTCCACCCAACATCCGCAACATTGACTCCCTTCCTACTTTCAAATCTCACCTGAAAAACCACCTCTTTAAACTTGCTTACATGGTCTAATTTATTATGCTGTTTTATTATTTATTGCTTTATGCATGATTTTACTGTTTTGTGTGTTGTCTTTGTTGTAAAGTGTCCTTGAGTGTTCAGAAAGGCGCTTGTAAATTAAATGTATTATTATTATTATTATATGCTTTGTGATGTACACGCCGAGATACTTTACTCTTTCAGCATCCCACCTTAATTTGTATGTTCCCTTAATTGATTTTGATGGAGTATAATTTAGTGCTAAGATTTGTGTTTTAGTCACATTCAGTCTATATCCTGAGTAATGTTTATATTCCTCTAGTTGCTGCATCAGTATCGGGAGGCTATCTTCCGGTTGTGTCAAATATATTATCAGATCATCAGCAAACAGGCTGAGTTTATGTTCCGAGTCTCTCATCTCCACGCCCTTGATGTTGTAGTTCTGTCTGATTGCTTGGGCTAGGGGTTCAATGAAGATTCTGTGTGATTGCTTGGGCTAGGGGTTCAATGAAGATATTGAATAATGTTGGTGAGAGGCAACATCCTTGTCTTCTCGATCTTTCTAGTATTATTCGGTCTGTCAGGCTGCCATTCACTTTCACTCTTGCAGTTGGCCCATTATATAGTGTTTGTATATTTCTAATTGAATCTTTGTTAAAGCCGAATTTTCCCATGACTTTGTATAGATAGGCCCAGCGGACACTATCAAATGCCTTTTCTGCATCCGTGCTCACCAACATTGCACTTGTTCTCGCCTTATGGATCGCTTCCACTATGTGTATAGTTTTTCTTATATTATCCTGGGCCTGTCTATTTTTAATAAAACCTGTCTGTTCTCTGTTGATAATATCGGGCATGACTGACTCATATCTTTTTGACATAATCGAAGTATATATTTTATAGTCGACATTAAGTATGGATATTGGTCTGAAGCTACTACATAACTCTATATTTTTACCCTCTTTTGGTATTATGGACATGATTGCCTCTTTCCATGATGGGGGAATTTTACCCTCCTTCATGGTATATCTGAGTGAAGATAACAAAAGTGGGCCTAGTTCTTGTCTAAATACCTTGTAGAACTCTGAGGGGAAGCCATCGCTACCCGCAGCTTTACCATTTTTTGTTCCATTGATCGCCACCTCCAATTGTTTTTCCGTTATCTCAGAGTTCAGGAATTCATTATCTTCTTCCCTTATCGATGGTAATTTCAGACCGTCCAAAAATTTTGCAATTCTCTCCTCATCTGCTGCCTTCGGTTGTGTATATAAAGTTTTATAATATTGCTCAAATGCTTCTTCTATTTCCTTTGGTTCTTTTAATATTGTATTAGTTTTGGGGCACCGAATCTTGTGTATTGTGTTTCGCGCTTGTTGTGTCCTCAACCTTCTTGACAGTAATTTATTTGCTTTGGGTCCTCCTTCATAGTAAATCTGTTTTACAAAATGTGCTCTTTTTTCCACTTCTCTTAATAATATTCGATTTATTTCCCTTTTTGTTTTTGTAATCTTTGTTACTATCTCTGTATTATTTGTTGTTTTGTGTTGGTCTTCTAGTTCTTTCAATTGTCTTGTTAAGGTTTTATATAATTGTTCTCTTTTTACGATGTATTGCATGTGCTATACATTTCCCTCTTATAACTGCTTTTAGCACATCCCACACAATATTTGGATTCACTTCTCCATTGTCATTTTCTTCCTTATATTTGATTATATCCCCCTTTAGTTCCTGTACTAGTTCCTTGTCATTCAATAACCCTGTGTTCAATCTCCAAGTTGCGTTTTTCCTTCTACTGTTCAATTTCACTGTCATATAAACGGCACTTCTTCTTTTCCTTTCTGCTTTTCCCTTGACGGGGTCGCCACAGCAAATCAGTGTCCTCCATCTTTAGAGGTTTGATCTGCATGTTTGTTTTGGCCAAGCTTTTACGTCGGATGCCCTTCCTGACACAACCCTCTGTATTTTTCCGGGCTTGGGACCGGCACAAGAAGACTTATGTCCCTTTGTGGCTACAGAACAAACAACTCGCTCAATAAAAAACGGCACTGTGGTCTGATAAATCTGTGACACCAATCCTACATTCTTCCACTCTGTTTGTCTTCGATCTTCATGAAAAAGTAGTCACAGCACGGCGCCGGTCACAGCTATGATAGGTCCCTACTCTTCTAAAAGAAGCTATTCTTATAAAACAACAAAATCCTTCATTAAACCGATCTGGTGGGGTGAGGTTCAATTTGGATAGTTCATACAATAGCCTGCTTAGTCAGACTTTAGTCTGTACCAAGTACCAAGTACCCTCTTGGATAGGAGGCGAAACGTCCGAAACCTTCAAATTTGTACATGTGACGGGCGTCACAACAGTGACTGTCTTCATCTCCACGATGCTGCCGTATTAATGAAGACGAGAGACGTGGATGTGTCTTTTTATTTCTTTTATTTCTGCAACACAGTATGGCAGAAGGGATGGGTGAAGTCGCATGGGTTTCGTCTTGTGATTAACCTGAATCTCCTCGAGATTGTTCTGCAAACTATGGGCGGGACATAGTGCCACACTGTGCGCCGTTGCGTCACTTCCTTCATAATTTAATAATCTAAGCGCACAACTCCGTTACATACACCCCCCTTAAATTATGCAGAAGTGAGGCAACATACACACGGAAGACAACAGAAAGACCAACAGGCAAAATAGACAAGGTTATCGGGCAAGGATGTACAAGGAAGTCAATTATGTCAGTCATCTGACCAACTACGTCAGGTGACTGGAGTAAGGGATCTGTCGCCGGTGTGTCAGGGTCTGTGCGCTCGTCGGAGATGCACTGTACTGGGTCTGGGAAGGAACTCTGTCCCCACTAACATAAGTGGCCTCAGCTCGCACCTGCCCATTCCCCTCTGTACAAACTACATCACCCTGCATAGCACTACATAACTGTGAAAGACTGGAGAAAGGGATCTGTTGCTGGTGTATCAGTGGTCTGTGCGCTCGTCGTAGATACACTGCACTGGGTCTGGGAAGGAACTCTGTCCCCACTAACATAAGTGGCCTCAGCTTGAACCTGCCCATTCCCCTCTGTACAACCTACACCACTCTGGATTGCACTACACAACTGTTACACGGTTGGGAAGCCTCTACCTCTACCAACACACTCATTCAAAGGTGTGCTACTTGTTACTTGTAAGGAGCTCATTCTTAGACTTAAGACACAAAAACACGTACATAAAAAAAAAAAAAAAACACTAATTGCAAAACAGCAGGTAGACAATTAACACTCTACATGTATTTCCAAAACGGGGGTCGACACACCGTCCACCAAGTGATGGGACTGCACAGCGTCTTCATTGTGCAACATCGCGGTCCCGGTCCAAAGTGGAGAGTCACTTGTGATCCGGGTCACGGCACCAATGTGACGGGTGTCACAACAGTGACTGTCTTCATCTCCACGATGCTGCCGTATTAATGAAGACGAGAGGCGTGGATGTGTCTTTTTATTTCTTTTATTTCTGCAACACAGTATGGCAGAAGGGATGGGTGAAGTCGCATGGGTTTCGTCTTGTGATTAACCTGAATCTCCTCGAGATTGTTCTGCAAACTATGGGCGGGACATAGTGCCACACTGTGCGCCGTTGCGTCACTTCCTTCATAATTTAATAATCTAAGCGCACAACTCCGTTACATACAGATGACGGCTGAAGAAAACTTCTCATCGATGGACCACTCCTGTACGACTGAGAGCTTACACAGACCCCTTCACATTTAATGACACCACTTTAATATTTCTGTTGTGTTGTAATTCTTAGCTTTTTCTTTTGTTACCCATGTGTCACTGATCACAATACAAATACAAACAATAATAACAGTAAAACACAAACAAATATATATTTGACTCCAAACATGAACTTCCAAAGCATTTAGGGGTTCCCCGTTTAAGTCCCCTTTCCCCTGTTGGTGGGCGAGGGGTAAAGCCTCTCCTAATGAGAGGGCCCCTCGAGTGGCAGAGATCACCTCCATTGCTGATCTCTCAGGCTCACTACAAATGTCCAACAATTCAATTCTAGGAGCTACGGCCGGAGCTTTGTAGACAATCAAACATCCTTTGGCTTATATTTGAACTGTTTTTTTTGACAGAAAAAAACCCTCTTATCTGTTGAATTGTTTCTTTATATATCCTAGTTATACAACAATATCCCAAATCTATCAACACATTGCCAATTATGAATCAGTTAACCCCCTTTAAATTCCTTCGACAATATTCCCACATTGAATTAATTTCCTACTTACCAACCGTAGATCTAAAGAAAATGTTCTCAAAGCAAGTTATGTGGATTTCACTTGTCCTTTGTAGGCAATTGTCTTTCTGTCCGAGTTCTTTGTCTTTCATTCTCCTCGTGTCTTCTCCATGTATTCTCGACTTTATTTCTTAGTACACTAAAGTCTCGTTATATCGATATTCAAGGGAGTCCGAAAAAATATCGATATAACCGGGACTATCGATATATCCGAACCTGTTTGCATGTAATTTTCTCCGTGCGTGCATAGAAATAGTATCGATATAACCGGGACTATCGATATATCCGATATCGATATGACGAGACTTTACTGTATTTGTCCACTTGCGCGCTGACTCC
Organism: Hippocampus bargibanti; assembly: GCF_051943395.1. NCBI lineage: Eukaryota > Metazoa > Chordata > Actinopteri > Syngnathiformes > Syngnathidae > Hippocampus > Hippocampus bargibanti. The sequence goes on from NC_142734.1 coordinate 18,612,041, forward strand.
AATCTCTGTTGTGCTGTCGGACTCTCTTCTCCAGGGTTTGGCACCCGCCATCCTTTCAGCCTCATCGCTTTTGATGCGTCCTGTGCGCTCTTATATGTTTTTACTCCTTCGGTCCAGTAGACCCTCAGTGTGTCCATCGGGGATTGGAATCGAATGCCTTTCTCTTTCAGTAATTTTTTTAGTCCAATGTATTATTTGCGTTTAGCCGCCGCTTCTGTTGCATAGTTGTGGTCAAAACTCACCCTATTTCCCTCCATTTGAATCTGCGATCGCCAGGCCGTCTTGAGAATGTCCTCTTTGGAGTTGAATCTGAGGAAGTTTACGATCATCGCTCGTGGTGGTTTATTCGGTTGTGGCGTTCTGTGCGCCCTCTGAATCTCAAGATGAACATCTTCGGATATTCCCAGTTCTTTATGGATAAATTTATCCACATAGTTTGCTGCGGAGTCACCCTCGACCCCCTCTTTCAGACCCCAAATCCGAACGTTATTCCTTCTTGATCGTCCTTCCAGGTCGGACACTTTCTCTCGGGGCTTTCTTTGTTGTTCAAGTGAGACGGCGAGAATTTCTTGTATCTCCATGTTCCATTCCCCCACTTCAACGGCTCTTTCTTCCAGCATTTCGATGTCCTTCTTTTGCGCCCGCATGTCCGCGTTTACGGATTCGAGCTTTCTATTTGTTTCCTCTCGTAAGCTTTCAAGACCTCGTTTTATCTCCTCCATTTGTTTCGTAATCTTGTCTAACTTGGCGTCCAAACGGTGTTGTCCCGTGTCCATTCTGGCTCTTATGTCTCTGAGTCCACTCTGTAGATTAGCTTGGAGTGCCGTCGCCTAGCCAGGTGGATTGTCGGTTCCGTATGGTAGAGCTGTGTTAGCTTTAATCGCTAACACCTGCCCCCCTTCAACTTCGTCGTACCTGTTTTCACTCTATTTCTCGTTCTTCTTCTTTTTGTCCTTTCCTTTTCCAGTCTGAGTTTGATTCATATCCATTTTGTTCGAGTTGTTGTTTTCGTTTCTTTCCAGCCGTTTTTCCGTTTTTTTTTGCTCGTTGGCCGGGAGCTCCGTCTGTTTGCTGCTTACCGTCTCACTGGCATACCGGAAGTCTAATTTTCATGAATTTAATGTTCGTAAACCGAAAAGATCATAAGGCAAGGTGTTCGTAAACCAAGGTCCCACTGTACAGTAAAGCAGAAATTCTATTTCATTACAATGGCAGTGAAAAGGAACTATAAACTAAAATATAAAAGATGTAGTTTCAGTGCCTGCAGATGGTGTTTTTATTCCCCTCCAAATGACCAACCAGTAGATGATGAAATACTCTGATGATGGGAAATACCAGTTGATTTTATGAGCAAATAAATGCTTTGTGTTTTCGAAGTCACGCAGGCCTGCACTAACTTGCCACCAGCTGCCACTTAAAAGGGACATGAAAAAGGTCACATCCATCCCATGAACAACTGACCTAAATACAATGGTGCTTTTATCCTGAGATAGAAACCATATTTAATTTTGTACTTTGAGTGCATGCAAATCAGGTAGGACAAAATGATCACACGAACCTCCCAAATATTTTTTTTAAGTATGCTCTATGATCAGTTACCCAAATTATAGAATTGTTTATTTGATACATACTAGACTTATTTTATGATTGTGGTAGTTTAGTCCATATGAGAAACAGGCCTACAATGGTGCCAGTTGCCATTGATAATATGGCACTGAACCCCCGAACCGCCACAGTGGGGCACATTCACACATTGTTTTTCTCCTTTGCATGCATTTGTAATTTTTTTGGGGTGTATGTACGGTGTGTATGCAATAGCAATTTCAGATCAAAATGACGCACAAATTGAAAGTATAAAAAAACTCAGCGTGCATTTAAAAATGAACTTTTTCTACTTCTTGAATAAATAACGGACCTCAAGTTGGTTTTAGGAAGGATGCGCACAATTCAGGGGACACTGTCACAGCTCCAGATGTGTGCCCACAGGAGCTGCAGTTTGAGAGGTTGACACGGGAATTGGAGGAGGAGCGTCAGATTGTGGCAAGCCAGCTAGAGAGATGCATGCTGGGAGCTGAGTCGCCAGTGGCAGACAGCAGCAGGTAAGTACTTATTTTTCTTAAAAGTGCATCAGATCCACTTGAACCCATAAGGCTTAGTACAATCCCTGCTGGAATTCTGATTTGTTCAAATTTAGGCCTTCACCCCACTTTTATGAAATACAGTGGGGCCTCGGTTTACAAACACCTTGCCTTACGAACTTTTCGGTTTACCAACATTACATTGATGAAAATTAAACCTTCAGCACTATTTTCGCGATACACACCCTCCACCACGGCTGGCGGAGTAATCTTCAGTGGAAGAACACCAAAACACATGACCGAACAGCGCCCCAGCCGGCCTACCTTTCCACACCCCCTTTCTATGAGTGTACACGTCGATTGTCTTCAACGATACTTTTGCCGTTATAAGACGGAAAAGACCCCACCACAGACTCATGTTCAGCCGAAGAAGACACAAAACAAAATTACAGTCGAGGAGAAGATTGTTGAGAAACATGAACGAGGTGTGCGTTTGTGGTGTCACATGTGCGCACCACGCTTTCATGTGAATCTCAGCCTGACACTTTTCCCACGCTGTGTGTCACTTCCCTGAGAGTAACTTTCTACTACCATTCTACAAATAAAGAGCCCGGTATGCTAAGTCCACCATTGCTACCATCCTTCGCCTAAAAGCTTTACACAAAGGCGTTATTTAGTCGATGCTTTCACGTGACTAATGACACCGAAATTGTCACGTGCGAGTTGACAGCTGGCGCGGGGCCGCCGCTCCCGACCTCCGGCAGCTGATGTCAATTCCCTGATTACTGATACTGGGACGTTTCAATGAGTCGCTGTCACCTCACCAGTGACATGATTACGATGCCTCACGCCTCACCAGGGTCTTAGACTTGCCAGCACAAGAGTTTGCTTCGCCCGAAGTGATTGTTGGCCACGATCACGTAAGTTTGTTGCGTGTTTTCTTTTTCACCCCCGCGTGCCATTTTATTTTGCCTAGCTTGATAGGCCGGACGGATCGCCCACGCCCGCCTTCTTTTGTCGGGTCCGTGGAATCATCGGACTCACGCCTTTTGTTGTAATAAAATCTCTGCCAACACCTACGTCTCTCCCGCCTGTTCAGCTGATAGAAAAGGCTTGGCATGATGTTACCCTACGATCCTTGAAAGCAATATGGAAGAATTTGTGATGTGCAGGCTTTTATTGAACAGTTCCATCCCGAAAAGACTGTGTCTATGAGAATCATCAACATGATGAATGATAATGTGATGCCTCAGTTTCGTAAGACCTAACAAGTCAGAAAGCAACAGGTGTCAATTAAGAGCCATCAACGACCATCACAAATGTAAATAAAGTGACTTCATTATACAGTGCAGTGTATTTCTTTCATCACAATACAATAGCACATTTATTATACATAAAATAAGGTATGTTGTGTGTAGTTTTAAGGCTTATTTATTTGAAAATTATATTTTATGGAGACCTGGGAACGGATTATTCTCATTTTAATGATTTCCTACAGGAAATTAATTTTTGGGATACACACTTTTCGCCTTACACACTGTCTGGGAACCAATTAAGTTCGTAAGCCAAGGCCCCACTGTAGCGGCTAAATAAAGAATTAGGTGCAAGGTTAAACTGTCAATATCTAAAACATAAGAGCAATATAAAAAGAAGATAACCTCTGAATGTGCTGAGAGAAATTACTGACTGTGTTGAGGGGATTATTTTGTATTATAATAATAATGATATGAATCGTCATCATCGCCATCATCTTCATCATCATAATAAATTTTATTTATAAGCGCCTTTCAAAACTCTCAAGGACATATGACAGCCAATGGATAAGAACTTTTTTAAAGACAAAGCCCGATCCTTTTGGGGTGTTGTTTGAATTAGCTAAAGCAATGCTTGACTCAAAGTATCCAGAGAATAGCTTTGCTTGAAGTTCTAGTCATCATGATGAATATTATTTGAGTAAAGGTCTTGATATGTCTTCCATTACCATTACAATAAACATACATATCATTCCAAACGTTTTTTTTTTTCAATTGCATTTCTTCAAGTGGTTGCACGAAATAAAATCATCTAGGTCTAGATCCATATTTTTCAGAAGACGTATATCTCTTAACAAAAATTAAGTTCATATGATTCTATCTCCCTTGATATGGACAGTCAAGACTACTGTATATCACTTTATGGTTTTCGGTTTACACATTGCTTGAGTGAAAATTTTCTTCAGATTATTATTTTTTTTCTTGTTGCTATTACCAATTATTGGAACATTATCAAAGTCAAAGTAAACACAATTTATTTGGGAAACGCGGAGTGTAAAATTGACATTTGCCAGAAATATGAATACGAAAGTAAAGTTCGCGGAAAACTCAACCAAAGTAATGAAACAAGAAGGCACATAATAACCATACCGGGCAATGAGGACAGAAATGTGAATTGATTGAGGAAAATTTGAATTCACCCTTCTGAGGTAACATTCTGTGGTTACATCAGAAAATTAAAAAGAAATGCAACTCACATCAATTAAACAGTTTTTAATTAAAATCCTTACAGTCCAATAAGTTATTGAATGAAGACATGATGATGTCATGCATGATGATGGTTTCAACTTTGGGTTTTAATGGGATCTTATTGGGATTGGTTAACCACATACAGCGACGTTGATCTTGATGTTTCAATGCATCAGAGCACGCAATTATATTTTTTGAGGTGAACAGATTCATGATATGCTTTGATACACACTGACGACTTTCTCTCTCTTGGCTTCAGCTCGTCAGAGAAGTCATTTGCTTGGAGATCTGCAGGTATGAATTTGTGGCGTCACAGGTGCGCACCGTGGCTTTGATGTGTTGCAGATTTATCAGTTTCTTTTTGCGCAAGAGATATAATCCTCTACGATCTGTATTTTGTAATATTCTGTCACTCAACTTCATCTTTGATGAAGTTCAGTTGGTCTTTTTACAGAGAAATTCACCATGACACAGACATGTGTATGTGAACATGTTTTTTTTTCTTTTTCCTCCAAATGATTGCATGCATTTGCAGGAGGAGAGTCGCAGCGCATGGTGGCATCGGCATGTCAAGGTCATCGCATGGAGGCAGAGGAGGAAGTGTACTCCCCTGAAGCGGACCGTGCATCCCTGCATGACAGTGAGGGTCTGTCGCTTGTTCACACACGGTCATGCTAGTGGTGAAATATGAGCCCCGAAAGAGCAATGCCAAATATTGGTGCAATGTGCATACCTGTGAAGCTCTATGGTTTCAGTGTAATTTGTACAAGTGAGCACTGATTTTTAAATGCGTACGGCATACATTCTAGATCTGCACGTTTTCCGTCCATTCCGTTTTTTTTTCTCGTCTTGATTTTGTCAGAGTTACGGCAACAGATCAATGCACAAATTGGTCTGTAGTAGAGATGTGTCAGACTGTGCTGGGGTTTTGAGGCGCGTGCCGAGTAAACCGGAAAAACAAACTGCAAAGCTCTGTTCGAGGCGTGTGCTACGCTTTTGGCCACGCCCAATGCCTTGAAACGTCCCGTTGCCATACCCGAAGTCTCGCGAGACTACATTTGCGTCATCGCCAATTATGGTCATTTGAATTTAAAATGGCAATGAGCTGACAGTTGACACTGACACACGAAACTCGCACCTACAATCGCATTTGTTGTGCAATGGATGCACCGTCCAGAATCATGAAACACTGGACATGATGTTATTCTGTCCGTTTGTGCCAATGGATGGTCCGCACATGAGATTTAGCCTTGATGTTGAGAGTGGTGTGGGAGCTGTGCCTCAGGGATGGGAATGTTGTGAATTTGGGACACATCATCAGTAGTGCTGATGTAGTCCCCAATGAAAAAGAAGAAAACATCCCCTATCTGGGATTATTTTAAGCAAATCACTCCTAAAAAGGTACAAATTATAATAACCAGTGCAAATTTACTGTATAATGTCAACTACGTACTACTCATGTTTTCTACTCGCTGTTAATTTAAAAGGTGAAGTGTAAACTTTGTTCGAAGGAACTTGGGTACCAAAAGAACAACTTTCCCTCAACAAAATGAATGAAATGTGTGTCTTGTTCCTTTTTTGCGTGTCAATGTAAAGCAATTCTGCAATTCTTTCAAGTAACACACACATACACACAGACACACACACATTCATTTACATCATTTTTACACTAGAGAATTAGGGCTAGCAAAGAAAAAAAATAATTTTGACACGATTCTCAGTTTTATCTCAGAATTCTGAGTTTATTCTCAGAATCCTGATTTTAATCTCCAAATTCTGACTTTAAAGTGCAAATTCTCACTTTAAAGTCTGAATTCTGAGATAAAAGTGAGAATCATAACTACTTTTTTTTCTTCGTTGGCCCTAATCTTCTAATGTATGTTTTTACCCCATTATTTTTTAAAAAAAGTTATATTTGTTTCATTTTATGTGCGCAAAATGTAAGATTAGTCATCATTATTTGTAAGATTGCCAACCGCCTCGGGTTGACAGCTATGGATGTGTCATCATCACCAGACAGATGAAAGAGACTGGCCGCAATGTAAGGCAAGCAATGCGTGATGAAACCGCTTTGGTCGCATGCTCAAAAATAGTCTTGAGGCAAGACAGAGATGACAGAGATGTTTGAGGAATTTAGAAGAAAATTGGCTTATACACAGAAATTCCTGTACAGTAATGAACAAGGGCCTCTGATTAATTTGCATCGGAACTATTTTTCTTACCAAAGAGAGATGACCCAAAAAGTTGTTTAAATCCTAAACATGCTTCCAAAGGTGCCTTGATGCGATGAATCCATTTTAAGCACAGGTTAGAATGGATGTAAACTATCTCCCAGAGATTCATGCCAGATTGGCAGATAAAAAGGGAAGATGGAGGCCTCTGAGTTGTGGGAATGGTGCTGCCGAATGCTGTAATTGAGCAAAGAGCGATACATATGTAACCAGGTGAACCGTACTGAGACTTTTGTAGTGAACGTGGCCTTTTTTAACAAATGTAGCACTGTCACTTTCAAAGTAGGGCTGGATAAAATCCCAAGCAAACATGTCACGCGCGAGTGAGACTGAGACCGGAAAGTGAAAAGGGGATCACATGCCTATGAAAGGGGGAACGCGTCTGAGCTGTGCATGCCACTTTGTCTAACTTGATTGACCCATCCGTCCTCGTCAATATCACCCATCCGCTATTCAAAGTACAATATTGTGGTTTGGGAATGTGTATGCTGCTGCTAGTAGGTCTCATGCGCACCCAACACGCAGGAAAGCGTTGACAAGCCACTCGCTTGTTGTCGACTTTTCTTTGATACGATAGCCATTTTCATTTGACGTCTTACATCATTTTCTTTGATCTTTTAGAATCCAATTGACGTCTCAGTCTTTTATCTTATTATCGCTGTGCACTTTTATGTTCAGTCGGGAATCAAGCCGACATAAAAGTTATTGTGTTCGGTCAAATCTTTCCACAGACCCGTCTGGCCGCACATATACACAGGCGCCGAGAGCGACCTCCAAATTCTTTAGAATAAATCACCATAGAAGAAGAAGTTAAAGGAAGGAGGAAGCCAAGGACAAAGAAAGTGAAATAGATCGATAAGAATCTTAATCCCACAATGAAATATCGACAGTTCTTTGCGGACTCGGGCAAAAGAGCAGTAACAGTCGACGTCTTGGGTTTGAATACCTCTTTTTGTACATTTTGGGAGAGCCTTTGAACGGCCTATAAAAGGGAGTTAAACATATTTTTCCATTCTTTCATCAAATTACAGCATCACAGGAACCTCTTAAGTTGATAGGCAATCATACAACATCTGAGTTCAGCTTTGATAGCATATTTGCTCTCTTTATAGTCCTTCCTCCGTCTGGAAATAAGAACATCCCCCGCAAGCTTACTCCTCCTTATGCTTCAGTAGAAAGTAGGCCAGCCCTGAAGCTGTGTGCACAGTGCCCACTGTTACGGTAGATTTAGAGCTCCTTTTTTTTGCAAGTTGAAAGCCAAGTGAGATAAAATGCTAATGACTAAAACACACTGATTGCTGGCTGATGATATCTGAGCAATGTTTTCTGTTCTCCTCGCAGGTTCTGGCGGCCACTCAGTTCACCTGACCTCCTATTCAGACAGCGGCTATCAGGACAGCAACGTCAGTTACTACAGCAACCAGAACGTTGTACGTTCTGAGCCCCGTGCTTCTGTTTCAAGAAGCCCAAGAGCTGAAGGTCAAGCATCCGGTCAGGTAGGTTCAGTCTGATGAGTATTCCAGCCCTGTTCAATTTTTCTTCCCCAGTCATTTATTTGCGGCCATGTTTGGCCGCACTAACAAGCATACAATTAGATTTATTAAAGACCAAGTTCATATTTCAAAACGTTTGTTTCTCAAATCATATTTGCCCTTGAACTTATTTGGAATGTGATTAATCGGTTCAAGCGAAACCGAAACATATCAATAGCTTCTTTGGTCATGTTTTCTGCTCAGTAAACTTGTTCTCTTCAACATTGTACTGTAAAAAAGTACACAGTCTGAAGAGCTGCTCTCCACATGAGCCTCAAACACACAAAACATGACTGTATCCAGTGTTTAACCCTCCTTGTTGCTATTCCTCTTCGTCCTGCCACCAGAAACCATTATACATCCACTACAGCAGGGGTCGGGAACCTATGGCTCGCGAGCCATATATGGCTCTTTTGATGATTGCATATGGCTCGCCGATAAATATTACATATTATAATACATATTGTCATTTTTTTCGTCGTTCATTTCCCGTTGGGGCTGCAGTTGGCGGAAAGCACAATTTTGATTGGATGACACTGACCTCGAATGGCCGAAAGCGCCATGTTGATTGGATGATAGTGGCCATCATGTTGAAACAGGTAAACGCCCCTTTAAATGAGCCCAACTTGTGCACTTCAGCCTGAATGCACCGGAGCATTAGAGGAGAGAAAATGTTCTGATTCTAATTTGCAATGAAACAATACCATCGATGAAACAGTCGAATGTCAGTGACATTTTAACAAGCCCCATGTTAACGTTAGCATCGACATACAGTAAAGTCTCGTTATATCGATATCGGATATATCGATAGTACCGGTTATATCGATACTATTTCTATGCACGCACGGAGAAAATTACATGCAAACAGGATCGGATATATCGATAGTCCCGGTTATATCGATATTTTTTCGGACTCCCTTGAATATCGATATAACGAGACTTTACTGTACTTCTGCGAGAAGTAGATTGCAGATAGCAAGTGTGGAAGCTTATGAGCCGTGTGCAGGCTAGCTAGCAGTAACTTCGCCTCTGGACCGGCAAATTGAATTTCATTCCGATCGTTTTCCTGGATTTTTACCAAACACGAGGAACGGAAAACCATCCATGTTAACGGTGAGTACTATCACAAAGTTATTTTAAATACAGTAAAGTCTCGTTATATCGATATCGGATATATCGATAGTCCCGGTTATAGCGATACTATTTCTATGCACGCACGGAGAAAATTACATGCAAACAGGGTCGGATATATCGATAGTCCCGGTTATATCGATATTTTTTCGGACTCCCTTGAATATCGATATAACGAGACTTTACTGTAATACATTCTGATATTTTGTTGAAAAGTGGCCGTGCGTGTGTGTGCGCGCGCACACGCGAGCATTTGTATGTGCGCGCGCGTGCGTGTGGCTCTCGCTGAAAAACATTTCTAAATACAGTAAAGTCTCGTTATATCGATATCGGATATATCGATAGTCCCGGTTATATCGATACTATTTCTATGCACGCGCGGAGAAAATTACATGCAAACAGGGTCGGATATATCGATAGTCCTGGTTTTATCGATATTTTTTCGGACTCCCTTGAATATCGATATAACGAGACTTTACTGTATTTTACTTTTATGGCTCTCTTAGTCAAAAAGGTTCCCGACCCCTGCACTACAGGGAAAGCAATTAAAATGACTGGTGACTGAATAATGCAACATTTTCTGTAGCTGTTTTTTTGCTAGCATCTCAACACAAGTAATCGGGCAAGAAACAATTTGGATCTGATCGAGTACAAAAAATTGATAAGTGATTAATTCTGGTAGTTGACATAAAAATCAAAAGCAGAGGGAAAATGTGTTTGGAAAATCAGAACCTTTCTCTTTCTCCTTGCAGCCGTCAGGACGAATGCTGCGACGAATGGCTTCCCTCCCTTCGAGGAGCCAATCTCCCGGCTGTGCCACTGCTGGCACCGTCTCACCGTCTCGCATATCATTGCGAACATCCCAGGGAAGCACTTATGACTCACCCATTCTCTCAGAGCCCAAACCGCTGGCAACAGTCTTCCCCGGAACCAGCATGCCACCCTCCTGCCCATCCCCTACCTCCCCAGGCGAAGGCACACCGGCACTCAGCGGCAGAGGAGCCTTCGGCGGCGGCCGTTTGGGCTCCACTCTCTCTCTCATTGAGGGGAGGGGATTGCTGGGGTCACCATTGAGCTCTGGGATGACGGCGGTACCCCAACATTACGGCTCCACACTGCCCAGACAGAGCCAGTCGCTGGCTTATGGAGCGGACCCCTATGGCCTGTACCAGAGGAGTGCTTTGCCCCGCCCTGACAGCCTTATTGGTCAGTCACGTTTGAAAAATATGTTCTTCCACAAAGTTGAAACTCAATGATACGTGATATCGTTCACAGCTGTTGTTGTGCCCATTATACTCTCTTAGTGCAACTCTTCTATTCTTTTTTTTTTTCTCTAGTCTCCGCTCGCCCTCCCTCTCCAGCCAAATTTGCACCTATACATTATTTCAGAGGGCCAGAAGGGGTTTTAATGCAAATACAAACGGATTATGATGATGAAAAAAGTTGTCCTTTTTAAGCACGCATCTATTGTTCTTTGAGATTGTTATGTAGTTGTGGTACTGCAGATGCTGCCACAACACCCGTTTACTCTTTGGTCACATCACTAAGCCTCTCCCACTGACCCACATAGCAAGGTCTCTATCACAAAGCCATCAGCTGATTATCATTTGGCCGCAGCCAAAGGCTTTAGACGACCATCAGCATCTGCTTTATGTTTGGTTTTCAATGGAGGCACTTTTTTATCTTCTTTTTTCAGAGTGTGGCTCCCAGTATACAAACACACATGCACTCCTACACTCTGTACGCATTTGTTGTGCCTGAGCAGAGTAGAACGATGTGCTTGAGTGTGTGTGTGTGTTTCAGAGGCAGTGAACTACATACAATTCACTGCCTCTCGTCCTCCAGCTGAGTGCTTTTCTCAGTGGCCTGACACATCCCTGAAGTCCATATTCCCAATCGTCTGTGACATTCACCATCATCCCAGATTACTGATTGCAAATGAGCAATGGATGGCTCCACATACTTCAAATGTTATTGCTATCTTGGAATTCATCTACTGAGGATTTTGGGTCAACATGGTTTGTACGATGTGCTGCTTGTCCTTGTGTGTGAATCTGCAGGCCTTCATAGCTCCTATGCCGGTCAATCCGGCCATATTGACCCAGAGTTGAGGGCTGCATTGTCTCCAGATTCTCATATGACACCAGTTTTCGATGAGCACACCTTCCACAGCCCCTTGTATCACAGCCCCTCCCAAGAACTGCAGGGCTGTCTCTACGGGACCAGTGCAGGTACTGCAGCGTTACCAATCTTCAAGATTAAAATGTTGATTGGTGCCTGATGTATTTAGATTTCTATTTTTTTCCCCGTATATGTAAAATTGAATTTTTGCCTTGTAGTGTGAAAATGTGACATCATCATCACTTTGATGGAAGGATCTGAAAGAGAAAACAGAATATGTGTTTATTTTTTTACAGAAAACGTTTCTCGCTGACGTGGTGTTCGATTTTAGATAGCCAAGTGTTATCAAATGAGAAACGTTAGGGTATTACTTTGCATGTACCTTTACAAGTAATAGTTGCACAAATGCTGAAGGGACGCTTGACAAAAAAAAAGTGATGTGGTGACACAAAGCAGATTTCATAATTCTACCTAATTCTTCTTTGAAGACTTTGAACTTGTTTCTATTCTTATATGACACAATATTTTCTCCAGAGTAGAATGATGAGGGTAATTCCGGTTTACAGGCGTAACAATCTTTGTCCCAAAAATTAAAATGTAATTATCGTCCAATAATACTTCTCTTTTGCCATGTGCTAATTTAAATAACTCTGTCAGCTGATGTGTTTTTGTCTGACTTTGTTTTTAGGAATATATGCAAGATAAATTCAAAATCACAAACATTCCAAATCTGAGGTTATTTTCATGTGATTTACCAGTGTCTGAAACTCATGACAAAAAGTTAGCGGACACTAGGGCTCTGAAAAGTTGCCAGCCCGGCCATAAAGTTGTCTGCCCCATTTTTCACAACTTGAAACACAATAAGACGACTAATCGCAAAAAGAAAAACATAGTTGCGAAGTATAAAGGATTTTTTTTAAATTACCACAAATGCTCCCTTGCTTAATTTATGGTAAATAGCCCTTGCAGAAGATTTTGCTCCAGTTGTTGATGGTCATCATGGTTCACAATGCAGTGTTTGCGTTGCGTTGCCTGCTAAAAGCCACGTGGACTCCTCTTTCTAAGCGCCTTTCAAAACTCTCAAGTACACTTTACAGTCACGGTTTAGTCCGAAGCACGAAACAGGCTTCTGATTGGCTGCTGTGTCGAGTATGCAAATTGCCAAACGAACGATCAGGCATACGAACGGTTCGTTTGGCAATTTGCATACTCGGCACGGCAGCCAATCAGGAGACTGTTTCGTGCTTCGGACTATACCATGACTGTAAAGTGTACTTGAAAGTTTTAAAAGGCGCGTAGAAAGAGGAGATGTTGGGGTAATTCGCTATACGAACATCTTTAAACATCTTTTTGCATCATTTCGTTTTCGTCATGATCTGGTTGGCGACCAACGGGTGGCGCTGTGGGCCCCGCCTGCACCTGCACAGGTGCTGGTCGTCCCGATTAGTGGCGGACTGCCACGTTCGGATTGGCGACCAACGGGTAGCGACGTCAGCCCTGCATGCTGCCTCGCAGGTGCTGGTCGTTTTAATCAGTGACACTTAAAAGGACTCACGGCACGACCATCCGGTGTCGGTTCATTGTTTGTTGCATGCTTTGTCTGCAATTGCATGCTGTGCATGTGTTTGTTTAACCTTGGCGGACTTTTACACTTGGTTTTCTTTTGATACTTTTTTTCTGTTCAGATCATTTTGATGTTTGACATTTTGTTCCTGCTGACCTTTATTTTGATACAATTCGTCAAACAACCTCCTGCTCCCTCCTGCCTGCTTTTGGGATCCGCACCCGCCATCACCACCTCGCAAACCGTGACAGATTTGGTTTGGACTTCCTGATACGTCATCCTGCCTTCCTTTACATGATGTCACATCCCATTACGTCACATCCTATTGCGTCGCACCCTGTCTGTCATATAAATGCTCTCCCAGTCCGTCTCTCGCTCTCTCTCCCTTCCTGCGTCCTCCTCGGCCGACCTCCCACAATGACTCCGCTGTCTTCAAGATTAAACTAACTTTCTGTCCAACACCTGGCTTCCTGCTGATTTATTCATCGTCTGCCATCACCACCCGTAGAAACGATGAGCCAGGGACGAACGATCAAGATAAACCCATCACACGTGGCTTGTAGCGGTTTGCTTGTAGCTTTTCCTTTATTGAATAAAAGAAACGTTTGATTTAAAATAAATCTCTTTTTTCTTGAAGAAGTTGTCGGCCTGAGTGTCCCGAGACATTTTAAAAGTTGTACGCTCCGGGCCTCTGGGCAGACGTTATTTCAAACACTGGATTATTTTTTTTTCCAGGTGTCGGGACCCTCCGCCGCACCACAAGCCATTGCAGCACTCTGCCATACCAAAGAAGCAGCTATGGGCTCAACAATGGGGCTGTTTACGTGGACCCCTTCAGGGTTCCAGGCAAGCCGCTCTACTCCCATCAGCATTCAGAGCTGGTGGAGCGGATGGTCACCCGCACGCCATCCATTGAGAGCATCCACAAAGATCCCAGGTGAACATCAACAACAAATAAAATAAAATAGTTTGTACAGGTTTTAATTCACACTACAAATGCTAGGTATTTTCCCCAGATTATTATTTTTATTTATTTATATTTTTAGACCCAGCAGACAAGGTGAAAGCTTTGATTTCGGCGAGCTGAAGAGCTGAAGCTGGTTTCCATTTTGCCGGCTTGTAAAGAGAGTTGAAGTTAATTTAATGTGATATTTGTAGTAGTGAGCCCTGCGATTGGCTGGCAACCAATTCAGGGTGTCCCCTGCCTCGTGCCCGAAGACAGCTGAGATAGGCTCCAGCAACCCCCGCGACCCTAATGAGGAATAAGCGGTATGGAAAATGAGATGAGAGATTTGTAGTAGTGGTGGCTAATACAAATATCACATTAAATTTACTTCAACTCTCTTTACAAGAACATTTGTGAGCAGCAGTATGGCTTCATGCCAAAAAAGAGTACGACAGATGCAGTGTTTGCATTAAGAATGATGATAGAGAAGTACAGAGAAGGTCAGAAGGAATTGCATTGTGTCTTTGTAGAGCTGGAGAAAGCGTATGACAGGGTGCCCGGAGAAGAGCTGTGGCATTGCATGAGGAAGTCTGTAGTGACGGAAAAGTATGTCAGAGCGGTGCAAGACATGTATCATGACTGTAAGACAGTTGTGAGGTGTGCTCTCGGTGTGACTGAGGAATTCAAGGTGGAGGTGGGACTCTACCAGGGGTCAGCTCTGAGCCCCTTCTTATTTACTATGGTGATGTACAGGCTGGCAGACGATGTTATACAAGAATCTCCTTGGACCATGATGTTTGCAGATGACATTGTGATCTGTAGCGAGAACAGGGAACAGGTGGCGGAGAAACTAGAGGTGTGGAGATATGCCCTGGAAAAGAGAGGAATGAAGATCAGTCGCAGCAAGACGGACTATATGTGTGTGAATGAGAGGGATCCAAGTGCAAGAGTGATGCTACAGGGTGAAGAGATAAACAAGGTGGAGGATTTTAAGTACTTGGGGTCAACTGTCCAGAGCAGGGGTGGACAAACTTTTTGACTCGCGGGCCGCATTGGATTCTAAAATTTGACAGAGGGGCCGGGCCACGAGCATTTGGAGGGAATGTTTGGGCCGGAAATACTAAACCTAAAGAATTAAAGGACAACCGACGCCTCCGAACAAGTTATGTCCATAATTTGTAAAATTACTTCAAATGACTTCGACTGGGAGTATTTTACAAAGATTCCACAGCATATAGCTATAGTTTACGTTTTAAGACTCGCGCTGAATATTCATGAAGTCTTGTTTTCGAGTTGATGACGATCCCCATGTGACGTCACGTTTGGACCGCCCCTGACCGAGAAAGTGACACACAATGCATTTTGCGGTACTTTGTTTAGTCTGAAAACTTCGTGTTGATCCGTGTTGATGGCGAAATTAGAAGAAAAACACATAACGCAATGGTTGTGTGTTGCACCAAGACAACTATTTGATATTCGCTGACACAAATTCCCAGCTGACAAATCAGCCCATTTCCAACGGAGCTTGGGCGCAATCTTCTGCATTTTCTGGGTGCTACATTGCTGTCATTGACGGCTCGAATTGATATGGGAGGACACCTTTAATCAATTGCAAACATTGATGCTTTCCTCATTAGAACTATTTGAATCATATTCATAACTGGATGAGTAACAAGAAAGCATCTTCTCCGAATCTGAAGCCATTGTTTTGATTCTCGAGCAAGGCAAGACGTCTTGGCGTGACGTCACGAACAAGGGGGTGGGACCTTCTGAAACTGTCCATTTCCGGATTCATTTTGAAGTCATCTTTATTGGTGTTTTTCATTGAACTAAAAATATCAGCCTGCCTGATTTGGGTATTTTCGATGCTATAAAACGTTTTTCAGTGGGAAACAAAAAAAAGGTGCCGGTTGTCCTTTAAATGCAGTGTGTACAAACCTCATAGCACAGTAAGAACACTACAACCCAATTTATTAACTGTATTTCAAATGTGAATAATATCCCTGATCAGTTAATAAATTTGTCTCAAGGAATATGGCGTTTACATACTATTTCGCAGATACTTGGAGGTGGAAATGGAAAGAGATTAAAATAACATATGCACTGTGATTTATCAAGATCGCGTCTGTTTTTATTTTCATTGAAGTTTTCATCGAAGGGGCAAAGTTAAAGAAATCAACATTTATTGAAAAATGGAATCACTTTCAACATTCAAAACATATTACACAACGAAATATTCAAGCTCAATAATACCTACTTGTGTTAAATTCCGCCAAATCATGGATGGATTGTCCTGACCGCGCGCTCTACAAACTCTCCACTGACGCCCTCGCCCTCACGCACAAACAATACACGTGTACGATCGCCGAGCACACAAACATAGGCTACTTGCAGTTGAAATTTGCATACTCGGCACGGCAGCCAATCAGAAGCCTGCTTCTTTCTTCCGGACTTTCGCAAGCGTTATAAAGTTATAAAGTCATTTTCCAAAATAGATGCACAGAACCTCAGCCCAGAAGAAAGATTCAAAAGAAGCTAACAACATGTGTGACACTATAAAACGTAAATTTATATCAAACCGTGACTGTAAAGTGTACGTGAGACTTATGAAAGGGGCTTCGTGGCTCGTAGGAAGCAACGCAAACGTTGCGTTGTGCACCACAATGAGAATGGACTACTACAGCAAAATCTACAGCCATGCACATTTACCGTAAATTAAGCAAGGTAGAATTTGTAGTAGGTGCATTCTTGATTTAAAAAACTTTATACTTCGTGACAATGTTTTTTAATGTGATTAGTTGTCTCATTGTGTTTCAAGTTGTGAAAAATGGGGCAGGCAACTTTTCAATTATCTGGCCTGTTGTCTGCTAACTTTTTGTCATGAGTTTCAGACACTGTTTTTACTATAATTTGGGCAAATTCGGCGGGCCGGATTAAAAAGCATAACGGGCCGTATGCGGCCCGCGGGCCGTAGTTTGCCCATGCCTGGTCCAGAGCAATGGAGAGTGTGGAAAAGAGGTAAAGGAGCGTGTCCTGGCAGGCTGGAGCGGCTGGAGAAAATGTCAGGTGTGATGTGTGATAGAAGGGTTTCAGCAAGGATGAAAGGAAAAGTGTATGAAAAGCCATGATGTTTGGACTGGAGACAGTGCCACTGAAGAAAAGACAGGATGCAGAGCTGGAGGCAGCAGAGTTGAAAATGTTGAGGGTTTTTTTTGGGAGTGACCAGGTTGGATAGGATCAGGAATGAGTACATTAGAGGGACAACTCATATTAGAGGCTTTGGAGAGAAAGTCAGAGAGGCCAAACTGAGATGGTTTGGACATGTCCAGAGGAGATAGAGTGACTATATCGGGTGAAGGATGCTGAGCCTTGAACTGCCAGGCAGGAGACCGATAGGAAGACAGAAGAGGTTTATGGATGTGGTCAAAGAGGACATGAAGGTTGCTGGTGTGAGAGAAGAGAATGCACAAAACCGGGATAGATGGAGGACATTGATTCGCTGTGGCGACCCCTGAAGGGAAAAGCCGAAAGGAATAGAAGAAGAAGAAGATTTGTAGTTGTGGTGGCTGGATGACTTCGTGGAAACCGCTGCTCATGAAGGACATTGTGACTGGGGTTTAAATCCTCTTCAGGACGCATAACCTGTGGAAGCTTTTCTTATTCTGACTCTCAATTAACTAATCTAATCACCCTCGGCTTATTGACTTCTGCCTTGTGTGACATTTTGCTTGAAATTTTTGAATCGTCCTTAACTCATTCACTGCCATCCCTGAATGTATTCGGGAATTGAAATTACAACGCTGAGCGCCATTCCCTAATTTGTTCAGGTTTTTGTTTTTCTTGCAGGGGTGCCGATAAAGCAGTGGTCAGACCTCAGGCAATGTTTTTTTCCCTTCCACGAGGGGACAGCATTTCCCTTTTTTCCATGTTCGCGTTTTGTTACAGATTCTGATTCTGATTCTTTAGCTGTTATTAAAGCGCTATATAAACCAATATGTATGTATTGCATTGTATTTTGGACAGCCACCGTCATTTCAAGCACATATAACTCCAGACCCATATAATTTAGGAATTCACTTCTTTTGGATTGGATTGGATTGGATTTGCCTTTATTAGTCTCGCAGTGGAGAAATTTACATTTCACAGCAGCAAAATTATGAAAGAAATGAAAGTAGAAAAGCAAAACACAGGAGCTGCTGGAAAGGCAGCCACTCTCGCGGCGCCGTCTTGAAGTCAAAAGAACAAAAAAAAAACTACATAACAAAACAAAGACACAGAGAGACATTCATTCTTAAAGCACTTTCTGTACCCTCTTTGTTACATAAAGCAGTTCCAGATGAAAGAGGAGAGGATCAAAGCGTCTCTTCACCAGTGGATCAGGGACATCATGGTGGAATGTGCACGTCGACTACAACCTAAATGTTGAAAGCAAACACGCAGCTGTAGCATCCATTGACGAAAAGAGATTGTCTCACATCTCCTGTCCCTCATAAATCTGCTTCAATTCCAACCCGTGACAGTTCCATATACGCATCGGCGCTCTGCGCTGACGCTCCTTCCTTCTTATCACGGGCTCCTCAAGCCATGTATCCATCCAGACGCAGACTGTCCAACCGCACCGACCTTTCCACTGAACAAAGCTGGGCTGTGAAGATGCTGCCCATTACAGGAGCATAAAAAACCACAATGGCCCCAGTGGTGTCCAGCGATGATAGTCGAATGACACCGACATTCCTCCCATTCAAAAACAGTACTGGTATATTCATGCTGCCAAAAAGGCGCAACCGCTCAGCACAGTCTCCTCCTTGATGATTGTCGTGGCCAAAAATGCTGACAAACAATCCGTATCCGATTCCACACGACGCACAACAACACAAAGTGACAAACGAAAACACAAAAACGGGACAAAAACAACAAAAAAAGCAAGGCTCATGAGAGCACTTGCTGACGGCTGCCTACTCAGGCGCCATCTTGGACTCCTGAGTTTCTGATGAAAGACGACAGTTTAAGATTTCTTCTGCTGAATTGGACGTTTATGTAGCCCTAAAACTCAATATTATTTGGGTCCTTCAATTTGAGTGAAAATGAGAAAAAACCTGGCATGGGAGTGGACTCATTTTTGCACATCGTCTGGCAGTGAATGAGTCAACCAAAACACTTTCTTTGGTGCTGGCCTGAGAACACCACCGGGTGACTCCTGTTCGTGTCTTCCTTTATTGTCACTTTCTTACATTTCTTGGAAGGTTTGAAATTGTAAAATGAATTTTGTTGTGTTGTACTTGTGAACTGTATACAGTAATTACCATCAAATGGAATTAGTTCTGAGGATAATCACAGAACAAATTAAACTCATCATTCAAGGTCCCGCCGTATTAATCAACAGACTTAATTTAAAAGGTGTGGAATGAAGGCGGGGATGAACTAAATTGTCCTTTTGCTCTTCTTTTTCGTGCCAAAGGGAGTTCGCGTGGCGAGACCCCGAACTGCCGGAGGTCATCCACATGCTGCAACACCATTTCCCGTCCGTGCAGGCCAATGCCGCCGCTTATTTGCAGCACCTTTGCTTTGGAGATAACGGAGTCAAAGTTGAGGTGAGTGTAGAGGGGCAGATCTCACACGCTATTGGATCACATTTAGCTGTAGTGTATAAACATTTCACACATGTATAAATACAAAGTTGAAGAACATCAAAGTTCTTGCAGTTTTGCGTTTTTCTATCTGCAACCCCCAGCAGAAAAATAGTTAGGAAGTAAACTTTAAATGTAAAATTATGCAGATGATGCATGTGCATCATAACATGCTGATCCATCATCCCAAAAGTACAATCTCTTCTTCAGCTTTTTACTTTAGTGAAATGCTGGCATCTGAACTTAGCCGAAGCACCATCTGCTCCAACTGAAAACATTGGTGCCAAACATTTCTAAGGTCTGATACGCTTCCCTTTAATCACATCCGTGTGCAATAAATAACTGCAGCCCCATACCCTTGTGCGGTGGGACAGTCCATTTGGTTTGGTTTGTTGTACGATGATACCTGACGTGTCCTTGGTAGCCATCTTGGGAGTGTAGCGCTTTTCATAAGTACAGAGATATTTTCAGAGATTATTGCTGGTAGAACCAGAGTTTTTAGATATTTCAGTTTTGACTTTAGTTTATATTTGACAAGACAGTGTACCATTTCTTTGTTTTTTTCTGAAACATGAATGGCAATATGCAAGCTTTGCACGAGTAACAGGATGAGCGATGTTTTATCTTCCACCATAGAACAGATTTGCTTAAAACTTAAAGGTTAAGACTTGAAACTCCATTGTGACTTGCACATGTTCCCATCTCCCACATTTTTTCTGCGACAACACACTTCATGAAAGGTGTCTGTATCTTTATTGCTCCGTGGTCTTTCCACAGGTGTGTCACTTAGGAGGGATCCAACACTTGGTGGATCTGCTGGACAACAAGGCAGCTGAGGTGCAAAGGAGCGCTTGTGGTGCTTTGAGGAACCTTGTGTATGGGAAAGCCACAGACAACAACAAGGTGGCGCTGAGGAACTGCGGTGGCATGCCTGCACTGTTGCGCCTCCTCAGGAAGACAACAGACAATGAAGTCCGTGAGTTGGTGACTGGTATGTCAATGGCTTTTTCAGATGACAACATTTTTAAAATAGACCTGGGGAAAGAATGAGTGCCAACAACATAAAGGTTTTTCTGCTTTGGCTGTGCACTTTTTCTAAATTCATCATTCCTTTGTCACCAACCACTCAACATCATACGGAAATAAGAGCAGACATTGGTACAGGTTGATGAACAGTTGTCAAAAGTTGCCACATTTTCTGAGGCGTGACCAGTCCCTTGATCTTTCACGCTATTTCTATTACTCTGAATAGAAACTTATTTTTTTCCCATTCCATCTGGCAATGGCACTTCTCTGTCGAGATTGTATAATTACTCTGTAAAAATAAATCATAAAAATAATGGTGGGCCGTGGATTTCATCACGAAGCCTTCGGTAGTGCTACGTCTGAATTATTCCAAACTGAAAAAGGTGTGGTGTGATTTACTACAAGTGCACTAGAGGGTACCAACTGATCAACCTTTCTTAATGATGTACATTTTTTCTTGAAAAATCCGTCTTGAAAATGGCTTTAACAGTAAATCTCCAACCAAATCCATTTCTTCTCCTCCTTCAGACTTTTTGGGTTGACAAAACTGCTATTTAATCCACCCAATAGATTTTCTTATGCAGCTCACTACTGATACTGTGTGCTATTTCTGGCCACTATGCTATTGTCACTAGCGGCTTGTGATCAGATCAGTTTTCGCAAACTATGATTGGCTAGTCACTTGACCAGAGCCTTCAAGAAGGCGTTGATACCCCTTTTGGGTTGGCAACTTGAAATCTCATTGGCTCGAGCAACTGTTTGATTGACACATTTGATCCAGCCGTGCCTACAGAACTGATTGTGAAGGCGTCCAGGTAGATTTCTGACCCTGGTAACAAATGATGGCTGAAATGTGATTGGTTAAATGATTAAATACAAAACACACATCTGGAAGCAGCGCAAAAGGGGAAAAGTAATGATAGGAAGCTGAAAGACAATTTGGAATTATTCAATAAGAATTCATGGACAAAATATAATTAACATCAGTCCGTGATTCCGATATTTTTTGGCCAACAGAGAAGGCCTTGCAGGCCTTGACGGTCCGCCACTGTAATGATATGACTTACCCCAAAGAGGATCAACTCTGTGATGAGACTGGTCGTACGATGTGCAGACTGGAAGTGTACCAATGTGTGTGTATCAGCTGTTTTGTGGGTGGCGAGAGTGTCCGCTGTGTTTTGCCTGAGTGCATATCAGGATAGATGCAAGATAGTGTGCTGCTGAAACAGGATGCGAGTGACAGCTCCGCAGGCACGCCACGCATCCTGTTTAATATCCCCAGATGGCCTTGACTCGCCAAGTGATTCTCAGCACTTTTTAAAAACTGAAACAATTCCTCGGCGTGTCTTTAGAATACGGAAAATGTGCTCAGGAGTATTGACCACAATTTGATGACACTGCGGTTTGGGTTGGGATGCAGATTAGAATCCCATCACGGTCTTTTCTGTGTGTAGTTAATGTACAAAGTGCCTTGGAATGACCTTGTGTTGTACTCCATAAATACAATTGAATTGACTTGTACAGGGATCCTATGGAACCTCTCCTCCTGCGATGCAGTGAAGATGACCATCATTCGCGATGCCCTGACCACACTGACCAACACGGTGGTCATCCCCCACTCGGGCTGGAGTAGCCTGTCACACCGTGAACAACACAAGATCAAGTTCCAATCCTCCCAACTGCTGCGAAACACCACTGGCTGTATGAGGTGAGACACACACACACACACACACACACACACACACACACACACACACACGCGCGCGCGCACACACACACATGCACATCACACTTTTGAAATGAGATCCTATTACTGTATTACTAGTATTTTTATTATATACAGTAAAGTCTCGTTATATCGATATTCAAGGGAGTCCGAAAAAATATATCGATATATCCGATCCTGCGCCGAACTGCATTAAACAAAAGCCGCCAAAAGAGGGCAGCCAAGCGCCATATAAGAAACGGAGCTGGCCATTAGCTCCTTTTTTTTGGGTCAGAGATGTTCCCCCAATGTTGCCTCAAAATGGCACATATAATTCTTTAATGATTGTAAACATGTATGCTTTACTCTTCAGAACTACAGTGTATTTGAAACATATTCATAACTGGATGTGTAACAAGAAAGCATATTATCCGAATCTGAAGCCATTGTTTGGATTCACAAGCAATGCAAGACGTCTTGGCGTGAAGTCATTTTTATTTGCATTTGAATAAAAAGTGACATCGGCTGTCCTTTAATACACAGTATGGAATGTTAATAATTTTCAAAATCATCGCGCTTCAGCAGACAAAACAAGTTGCAAAAAACGATTGCATTCATATACAGTACAGTGGGCATGTACATAACACAACAGGGAAACTGCAACGCTTACATCTTACTGTATTATGTATACAATTTAAAAAAAGTCATCAATCTTCTTCTGCTTCCCATTTTTTACCTTTTAACACAAACACTTCAATCTCGTCTGCTACACACGAGCTAGCGTCTGAAAATGATTTTTTTTTTTTTTTAACTTTTATTAATTCAAATGGCATGCAAACATACAAAGCAACAGAAACAAACAACACTGCAAACAAAACACAACAAAGGTAGACAAAACCATTGGCCCTGAACAGCTCGTGGAGCTTCCAAAAGTACATCTGAGGTGTGTCTCAGCAAATCTTTCTGCATACTTGATATTTTCTAAATAGTTGGCAACATATATTAGGTGACATAATCGCGTATGAGACAGTACCTGATCGCACAGGAAATAGGAGTTCCTGACAGGTAATCATTTTACAAGAAGAAAAAAGAGGAGAGAAGAACAAAATAGAAGAGAGAGAGAGCGGGGGAAGGGGGGTGCCAGGGGTTTTAACATTCCATCGAGTCTGCACAACATAGTGAAATTGACAAAAAAGAGAGGGGGGGGGGGGGGACACCAGATGAATTCGGCAAGCACATCATCCTATGCCATATTTCATCAACAAATCATGTGTTTTGATAGCATTTGGGTCGGCAGATGGTTGAATTGTTTTCTGATATAGTTTCATTTCATTTTGAAATATTACAAATAGGGGTTTCCTCCCACAAAATTTAGATTTATGAATATGATGTTTGGCAAGAAACACTAATAAATTAATAATAAAATATTTATCGTTGGTCTTGTTGTAATATCCAAACAGCATGTCTTTGTAATGAAATATGAACAGAGAAGTGACTTTACATTGAACGTATTTGACAAAGTGTTTCCAGAAGCGAGTAGTTTCGGGACAAGCCCAGAAGAGGTGAGTTGCAGTTTCAGGCTCAGCTTCACAAAATGTACAAGATATATCCTGTAAAGACCGTATCTTATGTTTAACAGGATAGCAACGGTGCAAAAGTTTGTAGGTTATTTCTCTTTGTTTGTTTGTGATGAAAAATTTATATGGGAGGGTCCAAACCTTTTCCCATGGAATATTTGGGACATACGTTCTCCAGTGATGAACAACGTAGGGAACCGTCACAAAAGATTTTTGAAACAAATGTCGAATTGCACGGTTCCGATTTCGAGCAATTGATGAGAAACAGAGTTTCCCCAGGGCAGTTTCTGTCACTGGAATTGGCGGTGGTCTGTCGGGAGTAGCGGAGTGACCCTTGAACAGGCTTATGATACCACTTGGGATGGCATCCATAACGATGGCAAAGTCCTTAGGGGTCACAGGGATTTGATGCTTATTGAGAAACTCAGCATAGTTCATTAAAACATTGTTTGTGTTAAAAAGTTGCTTTACATAAATGATACCCCAGTCAATCCATCTCGACAAAAACAGTGATTTGTTTTTGTACAAAATATGACAGTTATTCCAGATCATACATGAATGCGGAGAGAAAGAATGGTTATACATTAGGCATCAGGCTAATAAAACTTGTTTATGAAATTTTGATAGGTTAACAGGCAATTTTTCAACCTTATAATTACATTTCAGCAAGAAAGACAGACCACCAAGTCGGGAAAACATGGATTTTGGAATGAAATTCCAGATTGCATCAGGGCTACACAGATAATTACGCAGCCAGTTAATCTTAAACGTATAGTTTAGAGAAGTAAAGTCCAAAAAATCTAGGCCTCCCTCCTTTAACGTCCTGATATGACTGAGTTTCTTATATAATTAGTTTTATTTTTCCATACAAAGTTATACATTATTTTGTCCATTGTCTTACATGTGCTTGGATCCACATTTAAAGCCATTGTAGGATATACAAACCGAGAGATTCCCTCACTTTTTGCTAGCAGTATTCTTCCGTTTAGTGATAGATCCCTTTGTAACCAGTGATTAAAGCGCTTCTTGGTTTTATCAATTATTGGATCGAGGTTCAAATGACAACGCTCTTCGTCGTCTTTGGCTATGACAACACCTAGGTACGTCACTTGATTTTTAACAGGTATGTTGTATAGCATAGACTCATTACATGATTTCACAGCTAACAACTCACATTTATTTATATTAAGCGAAAGACCTGACGCTTTGGAAAACTCTTTAACCAGAGCTATGGCCCTTGGAATTTGCTCAGGATTTTTCAGGAAGAGTGTGGTGTCATCTGCCACCTGGCTAATCACAACCTGCCTGCCCGCTACTTCAATCCCTTGGACCTCGCTTTCAGTGACCAACAGTGATAGGATTTGTGCTGAAAGTAAGAATAAATAGGGAGAAATGGGACAACCTTGACGGATGCCACGGGAGACGTTGAAGCGAGGGGACGTACCATATTTAAGCAGTATTGAGGAGTTGCAGTTGGTGTACAGTGTCTTAACAGCTGAAAATGAAAATGGCTCTGCTACACGGGTGCTGGGCACGTAACCAAGTCACCTGACCAAGTCGACCAATGGCGCGACTGATGGCGTGACACGTAACCAAGACACGTGACCAAGTTGACCAATGGCGCGACCGATGGCGTGTCACGTGACAAAGTCACACGGCCAAGTCGACCAATAGCGCGACCGATGGCGGCTCATGTGACCAAGTCGACCAATGGCGCGACCGATGGCGGCTCATGTGACCAAGTCGACCAATGGCGCGACCGATGGCGGCTCACGTAACAAGACACGTGACCAAGTTGACCAATGGCGCGACGGATACATCGATATAAACAACAAAAATGGCCGGCGGGGGATGAAAAGGAGCACCGTAATAACCGGATTATCATAATAACCGGGTATCGTACTAAACGGTACTAATTATACATAAAAAGACTAGAAATGTGCAAGGGAACTGAAAATAGTATCGTAATAAGCGGTACTGTCGATATAACCGATATCGATATAACGAGACTTTACTGTATAAGTGTGGCACAATAAAAGTGGGATGTGTGTGTGTGCGTGTGTGTGTGTGGGGGGGGGGGGGGTGTGCATGTGTGCGTATGTGTGTGTGTGTGTGTGTGTGTGTGCGTGTGCGTGTGCGTGTGCGTGTGTGCGTGTGCGTGTGTGTGTGTGTGCGTGTGTGTGTGTGTGTGTGTGTGTGTGTGTGTGTGTGTGTGACAGGAATTTGAGTTCAGCAGGAGAGGAGGCGAGGGGTCAACTACGTTGCTGTGAGGGTCTGGTAGACTCACTGCTTCACATCTTGAAAGCCTGCATCAATACTTCTGACTATGACAGCAAGGTGATACAAACACACACATACGCACATACACACACAAAACCCTGTTGCATTTCCACTATGGCAAGCTCAAAATGTCTGAACGTGAGAAAAGAAAGACTTGAACTAATCCTCTGGCTTCACTGTGATGTGCTTTTGCAGGTGGCAGCATAAGTAAAAACCTTCTGTCGTATGATTTGATTTGATTTTTGCCTGGTTCACTTCTGGCACAGCTTAAATGTGAGAAATGCCAGTGCAAAAGAGGTTACATGATGTAAAATGCTTGGAAAGAAAACACAAAAAAATGTTTATTTTGTTAAAAAAAGCATCTGTCAATAACATCTCTGCCAGTTCACGACCATTTTCATTTTTTTAATTGAACTCAGATCGTGGAGAATAGCGCGTGCACACTTAGGAACCTCTCCTACCGGCTGGAGGTGGAGATGCCGTCTTCTCGTCTCCTCGGCAACCAGGAGCTGGACACCATCTTGGGATTCTCTTCCACAACCAAGGATTTAGATTACATCTGCTGGGGCAAGAGGAGGCGTGGGCGCAAGAGGACCGACTGGCCTGATGAAAAAGTAAAGTGATAAAATCACAGTTTGCCGCCCCCCCCAAAAAAAAGTGATCAAATGTGTTTGTCATCATTTCCATTTTTCTTTGACTGGTTGACTTTAAGAGACAGTACTTTGTTGTGCGTCTCTTCTGAGCAGTGGGATGGCGTCGGGGCCATTCCAGGCTTTTCTCAGACTCTGAGAGGCGCCGAGCTGCTGTGGCATCCAACCGTGGTCAGGCCGTACCTCAACTTGCTGGCGGAGAGCTCAAATGCTGCAACGTTGGAGGGGGCTGCTGGCTCACTTCAAAATCTGTCTGCGGGAAACTGGAAGGTCCCCAATTACTAGAATATGGCTCACCGTGACATTATTCACATTCAGAAGCCGTTATATATTTGAATTGATTTATTTTACATGTGTGGTGCAATCAGAATCAGAAAGCCTTTAACTCATTCACTGCTCTTCACAAATTCATTCGGGAATTGAAAATTTGACGTATAGCGCCATTCCTGAATTTGTCTGGGTTTTGTTTTTCCATGCTTGGATGCCGATAAAGCGCTGGCCATGGCCTCTGGCAATTTTTTTATTTTCCACAAGGGGGTAGCATTTTCATTTTTTCCATGTTAGCGCTTTGTTCCAGCTTCAGCTTCTGTTAAAGCGCTATATAAACCAATATGGACTGTATGTATTGCATTATATTTTGGTCATCCGCCCTCATTTCAAGTTTATATAACTCCAAACCGTCTGTGTAAGCTCTCAGTCGTACAGGAATGGTCCATCGATGAGAAGGTTTCTTCAGCCGTCATCTGTACTTCTTAGAGGGTGTCGGATGTTTCGCTTATTATCCAAGAGGCTTCTTTAGCTCACTAAAATTTGCTGGTAGTTTTGGCCCTATATATATGTCCCTACTGTCCATACGCCTGGCACCGCCTACTGTCCAGACGTGGCGGTGCCAGACTCTGCTATGATAGGTCCCTGCTCTCAGGTTGGGGGAGCAGAGGACCATGGCGAGTTAGTGAAGGGTTTTGCTGTTTTATGAAAATAGCTTCTTTTTCTCCCCTTTCAAACGATCTATTTTCTTTCGCTAAGATTTTAACCTCACATTTGACGACAGTGAGGTTAAAATATTAGCGAAAGAGAATAGATGGTTTGAAAGGGGAGTAAAAGAAGCTATTTTCATCTTCTTTTCCTTTCGGCTTTTCCCTTCAAGGGGTCGCCACAGCAAATCAGTGTCCTCCATCTCCAGAGGCTTGATCCGCATGTTTGTTTTGGCCGAGCTTTTACGTCTGATGCCCTACCTGACACAACCCTCTGTATTTATCCTTCACTAAATCGCCATGGTGGGGTGAGGTTTAATTTAGATCGTTCTTACAACAGACTTCATAGACCACATAGGCTTAGTTGTGCTGATGAGATGATACCAGAGCAAATGGGGCAATCAGGCCAGTCATAGTCTCCATAATCAAGCAGGACAATATAAGTAATCAGTGTAGCCTCAGGGAATAGTCCTCTGCTCACCCCAGCCTGAGCACCGCCACGTCTGGACAGTAGGGATATATATAGATAGGGCCAAAACTACCAGCAAATTTTAGTTTGCTGAAGAAGCCTCTCGGATAAGAAGCAAAAAGTCAGACACCTTCAAACAAGTACAGATGATGGCTGCTCCAACTCCAAACCCATATAATTTAGGAATTAACTCTTTTTTTTTCTGATGAAATAAGAGAGTCTAAAGGTTCTTATGCTGTATTGTATGTTTATTTAATCCTAAAACTCAATGTCCTGTGGGTCCTGGAATTTGAATGATAATGACAAAAACTCTGGCACTGCAGGGGACACATTTTTGCACATCATCTGGCAGTGAATGAGTTAATAGTCCCACAACCGATCCATGCGCACCAAATCCAGCAGACATTTTTACTAGTGCAGCGTGTTCTACCGGAGACAAATTCCTTGTGTGTTCTACATACTTGGCAATAAAGATGATGCTGATTCTGACAATTGCAGTGTTGTCAGTATTTTGAATGCACCATTGGGGTGAGAAAAACGTGTGATAAATTCCCTTGGTGTGGCTGCGTATTTTCAGTTCTCTGCCTACATCCGTGCAGCAGTGCGCAAGGAAAAAGGTTTGCCCATCCTGGTGGAGCTGCTGAGGATGGACAACGATCGCGTGGTCTGTTCTGTCGCCACTGCCCTCCGCAACATGGCACTGGACGGACGCAATAAGGAGCTTATAGGTACATGCAAAGCAAAGTTGGATTGGTTTGAATCTATTTTCAGATTCTTGATCGTTCTTAACTCTCGCTGTGCTGCTTTTTATTATCCGACGTGTCTTTAGCTGTATGGTTTATATCTCAAAGGGTGGTCGGCGTGGATTTGTTATGCAACAAAAGCTACAAAGTCATCAGTTACTGGAGGTACATGCTCGGAAAAAAAACAATAACCAAGTAAATAAAAACTGGCTGTTTCAGGAAAGTATGGCATGCGAGATCTGATCAATCGGCTGCCTGGCGGAAATCCATCCGTGCTGTCGGATGACACGGTGGCGTCGGTCTGCTGCACACTGCACGAGGTCACCAGCCGCAACATGGAGAATGCCAAAGCTCTGGCCGACAGCGGCGGCATCGAGAAGCTGGTGGATATCAGCAAAGGACAAGGCAAAGGGTGCGATGCGGCAGCAGTGCTGCTATGAAGGAAAAGAACCCCCCCCCCCGAAAAAAAAAAAGTAAGATGTGTGGACTTGTGTGTGTTATGCTATTGCAGGTACTCTATGAAGGTTATGAAGTCAGCCGCTCAAGTGTTGAACACACTGTGGCAGTACAGAGAGCTGAGGAGTCTCTACAAACAGGTGAGGGCTTAAGTGGAAAACAAATGTGGCATGAGTGGACCGAAGGTGCTGATGAGACTTCCTCATTTCATCCTGGTTTTTAACTCATTCACTGCCAGACATGTGCAAAAATGTGTCCACTGCAGTGCCAGGGTTTTTGTCATTTTCATTGAAATTCCAGGACCCGCGGAATATTGAGTTTTAGGACTACATAAACATTCAATGCAGCGTAAGAAACGTTAGACTGAGTTGATTCCTAAATTATAATGGTCTGGAGTTATCTGAGCTTCAAATGAGGGCGGCTATACAAAAGACAAATGTTGCTCCCTCATGGGAGGGAAAAAACAGGTCTGGAAAAAAGAGGTCTGACCAGCGCTTTATCGGCAAACACCCCCCCTCCCCCACAATAAAAACCAAAACCAGAGCAAATTTGGGAATGGCGCTCCACGTCATATTTTCAATTCCCAAATAAATTAAGAAATGGCAGTGAATGAGCCGATTGAACTTTATATTTATTGGATAAAGACATTGATCTGTTCGTTGAATAATCACTCCCCTATTTCAACGCAAGACTTATTTAGCGACTACTCTCCTCATGTTCATTCCAGTGGAACTGTTACTCTTGTCATCGAAACAGCACTGTCACCTAGCAGTGTGGCATGCGAAGGTTATGACTGGAAACCAGTGGTGAGCCGTATACACACCTCGGCCTTCAGTAGTGCTACGTCTGAATCAATCCAACCCCTAATAACGACTGTATTTTCCCAATATACAACCTTTACCGCATCTACAGCTGCGACTACGACTTGTATAAAAAATGTGGTGTGATTTACGACAAGTCCACTAGAGGGTAGCGTTAGCAAGGACATGAGGCCTGCGGGAATTGCAAACTTGAACTCTGATTGGTTAAAGCGACAGTTTCATCTGCATTGATTTTCATTCTCCAATGCCTGCAGACCTGATGGTGAAGGCGTCCAGGTACATTTCTGACCCAGTAAAACAAATGATGGCTCAAATGTGATTGGTTAAATGCTTAAATACCAAAACACACATCTGGAAGCAGCCCAACAGGGGAAAAGCAATGAAAGGAAGCTGAAAGACAAATATTTCATAAAAAAATCATGGACATTCTGTGATTCAGATATTTTTAGGCCAGCGGAGAAGGCCTTGCTGGCCCTGACGGTCCACCACTGCTTGACACAACTTTTTCAAAAACATCAATTAGGTTTAGTGTAAAGCACACAAGAGTGAATAACTTGTGACTGATTTAACCCAAGAGATGAGTCAACTTCCTTGTAATCAAACGAGGGACATGACTCGCTTGAGCACGGGTGCTTGAACTTGAAGGTTCAAAACATGATTTCCACTCTTGGAAATGTGTGTGGCCACTGTATGCAGGACGGATGGAACTACACTCACTTTGTCACACCGGTCTCCACTTTGGAACGAGATCGCTACCGTTCGCAGCCGACGCTCCCCACCAGCCCCATTCACAGGTCGCCTGTCATCCAATGCGGTGAGACAACCGTCTCTCTGAAGACGATTGTTTCAAAGTGCACACAATCGTTTGCAAGTCTTTCTATTCTACCTCAGGTGGGAGCGCCACATCTTCACCAGCGATGCTGGGGATCAGAAGTCATAGCTCAAATTACCCAAGAGCGCAATCGTCTATGCAACTGGACACGTACTACGGGGATAACAGTTTACACAAACATCAGTATACAGGTTGGCATCATATTGGAATACTTTTGGTAGATCATTTTTGGAATTGTGACATTGGACTTAAAAAATTGTTTGGAGGTCAACTAGCATCCAGGAGAAGACTGTTTAACCTCGACTGTTAAGTCTCGAATCTAGACAGTGCAATCTAGATTCTAGATCTTTTTACCAAGATGCGGTCGCAGTGCTTATTGCTTGCAAACATGCTAATACTCCAAATATTTCCATCTGTATTTTCTTGACTAGTTTGTATCTCCTATAAAGCAATATGGTTTCATGGGAGTATCTTTTTTTTAATTATTCAGGGTCTGAGAAGAAAACTGCATATTTCATTGACACATACAGCTCACAGTCTGGAGACGAGCTCAGAAGGGCTCAGGTAAGACAAAAGAAAATTCATATAAACTCATTCACAGATGATGTGCAAATATGTGTCCACTCCAGTGCCAGGGTTTTTGTCATTTTCACTCAAATTGCAGGACCCAAAGAATATTGAGTTCTATGGCTACATAATCATTCAATGCAGCATAAGAAACCTTAGACCAAGGGTGTAAAACTTTTTTTGCCGCGGGCCACATCGTAGTGACGGTTTCCTCTTGGGGGGGCGTTATGAATTTAAGGAAGCCATTTTAATGTTTAATCCCCCCCACATAGTACATATAGAGGGCACAACAAATTAACGAATAAGTAGTTTAAATATTTGAAGTAAAAAATAATGACTGTTATTGTGGTTTATGTGGGACAATTTGAAATTTTGACTTCAGACTCAAGCATCATGGAATTTCACAAGTTTGATTTGCTTTCGTGGGCCAAGTAAAATGATGTGGCGGGCCAGATTTGGCCCCGGGCCTTGACTTTGACACCTGTGCCTTAGACCCTCTTCTTTCATCAGAAAAAAAAGTTTATTTCGAGCTTACTTGATTGTAGAGTTATGCGCATTGAAAGTGGGAGCGGCTGTACATAAGGTAAATGCTCCCCCCCTTGTGCGAGGGAAAAACATTGCCAGAGGTCTGACCGGAGCTTTAAACGCGCCCCCCACCCCACCCACCCCGCAAGAAAAACAAACAAACTCGGGAATGGCGTTCCACGTCATGTTTTCAATTCCTGAAAAAAAATCCTGGGTGACCTTGGGAGTTTTGAAAAGCGCTTATAAGTGGAATGTATTATTATTATTATTATTATTATTATTATTATTATTATTATTATTATTATTATTATTATTATTATTATCATTATCCATCTATTTTACGTACCGCTTTTTCCCATTAGGGTCGCGGGGGGTGCTATACACATTCAGAATGGCAGTGAATGAGTTAAAAGGTGAAACTCAGTCAAACTGATGACTTTCTTGCTTCCCCATCATCAGGAGCCCTTCTACGATGAACCTGACAGGAAGAACTACAACAGACTATACCTGTCGTCGCCGCAAGATTACGGAATGAAGCAGTACGAGGACGAGGCGGTCCACCTGACGCCGTCCTCTCCCGATAGTTACAGTGGCCAGCCGCTCCAGTTCAAGACCAACACCAACTATGTGGACTTTTACTCCACCACACGGAGGCCGTCAAACAGGGCCAACAAGTTCACCGGATCCCCCGATTCTTGGGTGTAAAAATGTTGAACTGTGAAAAACGGAAGGTGCATAAAACCGTTAAGAGGGCAGAGATGGGATTATCAGCAAATGTTCAACCACAGGTTCCTTAAACTAGTCCGAAAATGTGAACCAAAATGGCAGCATTTTGCTCATGTCTCATGCTGGTGAGCGTTCCAAGTAAGGGGTCAGTGAGCGACCAATGTCCAAAAAGCTCACTTCTCCAAATTCATTGTTAGGGTCTAAAGAGCTCAGTGGAAGGTGTTTTTAGAACATCTAGCCTGCCATCTTTTTCCTGCGGTAACAATATGCGGTCTGTTGGCTTCATGTCAGTCTTGTCAGAGTGAAAAAGAACATTTGGAATTTGAGAGGGGATTCCGCTGCATCGTTCAACGCGGACAACAGCAAACTTGATCAATGTCACCCCAAATTAATTTCAAGGTCTTGTGCCCCAGATTTGAGAAAAAAACTCACCCACGAGGAAAGAACGTGAGAACTCATTCCTTTCATGTCTCTTGGGTAAAACGGCATGTGGAGAACTGTCTATCTGATCAACGTTGGAACTGTCATGTTGAATTGTTGTACATGTATTCAATCTGTAAAACTTTACATGTGACTCTGTGAGAAAGATTTTTGATATTATTTATGAATTATTTATGATTTATGTGAGAGCCTACAAGGTGGTCTCTTTCGTCCCAAAACATGTTAAAGATAATGTGCAATGTTACAAATGGAAATACTGTATATGAGTTGTGAAAAAGATGTGATAAAATAACAATAAAAACTTGGAAATAATACATTTATTTGATTTTTCTGGGCAAACACACAATGGTCATTTTCATTTGTAAGAGGTCTTTGCACTGAGGGAAAAAAAATGGTTTCTTTGTTGTTTACTATTAAAGGAAATAAATACATTTAGTTAGCCATTTTAACGTTGTATGATGAACATTAAAATAGTGAATTAATCAGTATAAATGGTGCTTTGTTTTCAGTGGATGGGTGAAGGAACAGATGTGGAATGGTTGCATGTTTGAAGTTGTGGTTGTTTCGATACCAGGGGGTTAAGGGTTCGGCTGGTCTGCAATAAAGGAAGTAATAAATTTACTTAGCCATGTTAGGCAGTGCGTAGGATAAGTGGTAAAACAATTGAGTTATTCAGCATTGATAGTGCTTTGCTTTCAACAGGAGGATGTGCAGGCGGGCATGGAAGGTTTGCATGTTTGTTTGTGGAGTTGTGTCTGTTCAGGAACCAGGATGTCAAGGGGTCAGCTGGTCCTCATCACCCAAGGAAAGATAAAAGAGCAACTCGAGACGTCTCCACGCTGATTCGTATCACCAAAAGGAGAGGAAAAGTTACGACCTGACCAAGGCTGAAGGAAGGAGGTGAAGGGATACAACATAAACCAACGCTATCTTGGCAAAGGCAACTGGAGCCGTCTCCACAACACCCCACCAAAA
Source organism: Hippocampus bargibanti (assembly GCF_051943395.1). Taxonomy (NCBI): domain Eukaryota; kingdom Metazoa; phylum Chordata; class Actinopteri; order Syngnathiformes; family Syngnathidae; genus Hippocampus; species Hippocampus bargibanti. The sequence goes on from NC_142734.1 coordinate 18,646,539, forward strand.
GGATGACGACATCAGAGGAGAGGGACCCAAACAACTGCTGATTTCTTTGTTTGAACCAAATTTGAATATGCATGTGGGACACCTTTAAATCTGGGCTGCTCAGTCTCAGTCTTTGGTCTCTAACTGATTTGGGGCACACAAATATTTTCTGTGTCAATGAGCTGAGACCCAGAATTCTGTATTAGATCAAATTGTTAGAAATAAATTATCTGTGAGTAACTTGCCGGCTTCTTTGGTGATCTCTCTCACAACGAACATGCCAATTGTTAGGTTACAACGTTGCGCAATAAGGTAAATATTTAATTCCGTGCTTAATATTTACAATTTTAAAGATAACCATAAAATGCTAATATTAGCTAGTAATATTTTAACCTAACACTATCAAACCTTGTTATTGGGGCGTGGGAAATATTTACTGAATGAGAGCACATTTCAAAATGCATTTTTGTCATATACGCTTAGAAAGAAGTGTATGGTGCTCTGTGCCCAAGTAGCACTTATGAAAAATTATGTCACCCTCTAACATTTTAGCATGTTGGGTGGGAGAAAGGCTGGCTCATTTGTTCAAGGGCCTCCTGCCCATGATGAATTTTAGCATGACAAAAATATGGTGTGTTAAGCGTTTTATAGAGTCATCCTTACGCCTTGTTATTGTTTCTTTCTATTTTTCCCCACATAAAGTTTTAACATCACTTCTCGTCACTCTTATCAATCCATCCATTTGCTTTCACCTCACAAGTGTCGCATGCATACTGGAGACAATCTCAGCTGTCTTTGGGCACGAAGCGGGGGCCACCCTGAACTGGTTTCCAACCAATCACAGGGCTCACAACCAATGACCAACCATTCATCCTCTCACTCACATCACAGGACAAATTCAAGTGTTCAATCGTCCTGCCATGCGTGATGAAATGTGAGAGTACCCAGACAAAATCCATGAAGGAGAGAACACGCAAACTCCACACGTGTGAACCACTGGAACACCAGGCCCAAATCACTCTTCAATTTTTCTTAAATACGTACTTACATTTTTCAGTCTTTAATTCCAGTTTGAACGCCGCTTGGCTTTTTTAAACAACCATTTTTTGGTTAACTACATTACAGCGAGCAGAAGAAGCTTGCATCCATTGCATTTTCATTTGACCCAAAAGTAGAAAAAAATGCATTGTTGTGTAAATAGGCAATCACATGTTAAACTTGGCTTTACAAGCAGACTTGAAAGGGTTAATCCGATCAGCCGGCGAGTGGGTTTTGCTGTGGAGATAAATGCTGTCTGAACCAGGTGGCTCTCGTTAGCCAAGGGAGACACACCGCCGGTGAGTTGCTTTCCACGTTCTACCTTTCTGTTGATTAAAACCTAAATAATGTCAAAGTAGTGATAGAAATGATTGTGAATGAGTTGCATTTACATTCTGTGTTTCCATTTGTAGGTTTATTACCTACTTCACTGCTCGTCTACCAAACAAAAAGAACCAATGTATTCAAAACTCAATCAACAATAAATAACGAGAGTGAGTTGAGTTGTATCAGTGTGGTCTCTCTGGGATCCCTTTCGGTGGGAAAACGTGGAAACGTAAATTGACCGAACAGGCATATATAAATAAAATTTTAATCACGTTTCTCTTTGAAAACAACATAAAATACACATATATTCTGATAGTATTTATTTGTTTTGAAATACATTGTGCTATTACTATGCTCACCATGGCAACATGTCTTCAAAGACAGCTGTGGTATTTCCACCAATCGAACACAAGAGGGCATAGTAGAATAACAAATTCTATCTTGGACTGAACAGAGTAGATGTTCCATTTGCCACTTCCATCAATCTTCGACACCGCTTGGGAGGAAATTGGAAGAAAAGCAACTCAATTCCACAAGAGGCGTTCCCCGGGTGGTCATTTTCAAACCTTGCAATTCAACACTGGAAAAATTGCAAGACACCGCCCAAGGGCAACAAAGAAAGGGGTAAAAAATAAAGCAGTTTGTTCAAGTAAGAGTGACCACGTTTTAATATCTTAAGTCATCTGTGCAACATCGTTCCAAATGTTACATCACTGCATGATTTGTAATGCATCCTGATATTTACAAAAATGCTGCATACATCAAACCGTTAAAAAACTCCAAAGAATATCAAAATAATGGACTCTTGACAAACGATACTGTAAATCTCTGCCACATCAATGCAGAAAGAAAAAAAACGAGCAATCAAGTGCACATCGTACTTCACACAACCCTCACCTAAAATATATATTGAGGCAATATATACTCACAGGTTGAAAAATAAAAGACTGACGCTGAGAGGTTGGAAGAGGATGATTCAAAACAAAAAGGACAAAAGGGAGTGATCAAGGCGCAACCTGCATACTCAGCAACTTTGAACTGGAGCGCATGAAAGGGTCCTGCATATCAACACGCACACACAGGAGACAGAATGAACTTTACCCAAAAAGATTTGTGTTCACTGAAACAGCTGGATGACTTCCTCCAACTCCATCACACTGTGTCTTAAGGTGGACACTTTGCGGACTTGCGGGTGTTGACTTCAGGTTCCGATTTAGCCACAAACGTCTTCCAAGTTACACGTCTCATACAGTACAGTACTCATTCAGTCGGACCTTGAGGCACCTCTGCACGTTTTGTTCAAGGAACATAAAAATCCTTTCTCTATGGATGTGGAAGCAGACATGTACACTACCTTGCACAGCAATGGTTCAGTAACCTTTCAGAGCTTTGACACGGAGGCAGTATCAGCAATAATTCTTGAATGAATTGAAAAGGACACCATCAATAATTTTTTGTGAGCATCTTAAAGGAGCAAAGACGGTGGCATTGCTGGAGGCGACCTTTTGGTTTCCTCTCATTGGTTTATTGCACTTATTTCATTCTGTGGTGATTTTAACTTACCGGCCATCAAACGACCCAATAAGCCACGACATCTAACTTGAAGCTCTAAGTAGTGTAAAATGACATTTATTATCAACATAGACAGCATCCTCCTACTCTCTCAAATAAGCATTTTCATAAATAAAAACAGGATGGAACGGAAAAAAAAACACAAAACAAGCAGCCTTGTTGACAAAGTGTCTTCCGTTCAGCTTCTTAAATAAAACATGGGACCCTATGAATGGATACGTGATTCTAGTCTTCTGTTAAAACAAAACATACACATATAAGGCTTGAGTTTTTAACTCTTGGTAGTGTTATTGCCATCTAGGGTATTTGTAAAGCTTAAAATAAATATGAACTGTACAGGAATAATTTACAACAAGCAAACTGAAGAAAACTCAACACAAGGCCCCAAAATGTGAGAATCTCACACCCCGCGAGTATTAATTTTGATCACCCTTAATGTCGCGGAGAAAAAAAAAACATTCGAATGAGACAACACAGAACAATTCACAAAAAAAAAACACAATAAAAATAAACATTAAAATGCAATTTGTAGTGGAGAAAATCATTATGACCGCAAACGCGAAAGCAAATTCCCCAAATTTTCAAGTCATGAAACTTCGGAAGTGCAAGAAAGGTCACAATGAGGATCCATTATGATCATGATAATTTTGCTTGAGAAGTAGATTTTGCAACATTCGCGCTTGCGAAAGGCTGAACACTTTCTGCTGGTAAAGTTCATTCTGTAGGTTTTTTTCTTTTTCCCCTTTGAACACTTTCTGGTATGAAGTAGCAGAACTATGTCCACGGCCAATATACAAAAACAAACTCGGAGCAATGGTCATAGTGCTTGTAATATAAAAGCCATTTGTGTATTTTTCGCGCGTGCGCAGTCCAGAGCAAACGCACGTCTGAATAGAAACCAAGACATTGGTACACTTCTGCTTTGTTTTTGTACAACAAAAGATAAAATGTGCATTAGGTACGCTTGTACATTACATCTTACAATATTTACATACATTTCTTCATAATATGACATTTCAGGATTGCCTATTTACATCATGAAAATGTATCAGAAATATTTGGACTGTCTATTTGTCTTAAATATGTAAGGTAATGCTCATAGCTTTTGTTTTTTTCTTTTTAATGTCTTACACTAGAAAAAAATAGTTACTTCAGTAAGCAGTAGACAAATTGCAACCTTTTTGACTGGTTCTTTCCATTTCTTTCTTTTTACAACAGTAAAAATGGTGATTGGACGTTCCAGCACCTCAAAAGTCACCAAGTCAAGTCTATTGATGACGTTGCGGCACGGCGAGGCAACACGCGGCGTCAATGTGTAGCACCTGGGACAGCTCAGACGGCAGCGAGGAGGATGAGGATGATGACGCATTCATTGCTATCTGGAGATCTTCCTCCGCTTGGGCTTGGGCATCTTCACTTGTCGATCTCTCGACGGGATCTGGCAGCAGCAAGAGCAAGATGGGATACGATCAAGTACAGAACAGCACTGGAGTGCCCCCCAAAACAACAGCTGAACAACTGGACTCACCGTGCCTGACATTTTGTCCAGTTCACTCATGGCCTCGTGGATAGCAGCTTCCAAATGATTATTCAGTTTCCCCGGCCTGGTGAGCAAACCGAGATGATCAACGTCATTGACATTCTCTAAAAGGACAACCGACACCATTTTTTTTGTTTCCTGACATCAGAAAAACGTTTTTATAACTTCTTAAATACCCAAAACACGCAGGCTGATATTTTTAGTCAAATGCAAACACCAATAAAAATTACTTAGTGTCCCAAAACTACTTCAAAATGACCCCAAAAATGGTGAGTTTCAGAAGGTCCCACCCCCTTGTTCGTGACATTACGGCAGGACGTCTTGCTTTGCTCTAGAATCAAAACAATGGATTCAGATTCGGAGAAGATGCTTTTTTCATACTCATCCAATTATGAATATGATTCAAATAGTTCTGAAGAGGAAAGCATAAAAGTTTGCAATTGATTAAAGAAGTCCTTCCGGATCAATTCGAGCCCTCAGGACTCCAATGTCGCGTCCCAGAAAATGCACAAGATGGTGCCCAAGCTCCATTGGAAATGGACTGATTTGTCTGCTGGGAATTTGTCAAATAGTAGTCTTGGTGCAACACACAATGATTCACCATCGCGTTATTTATGTGTTTTCCTTTTAATTTCGTCATCAACACGGATCAACACGATGTTTTCAGACCAAACAAAGTACCCAAAATGCAGTGTGACGCTTTCTCGGTCAGGGGCGTTACAGACGTGACGTCACGTCTGGAATTGTCACCAACTTGAAAACAAGACTTCTTGAATATTCAGCGTGAGTCTTAAAACGTAAAATATAGCTATATGCGGTGGAATCTTTGTAAAATACGCTAGAAGTCATTGGAAGTGATTATACAATTTATGGACACAACTTCTCCGGAGGCGTTGGTTGTCCTTTAAGACTTGTTTGATGGATTTTTTGTGGTTGCGAGAGGAGATGACAATGCTGCTTACTTCATGCCTCTTTTGGCAGCCCGGTCAAGCACCTCCAAGTCGTGTGTTAACGTTTTCAGCTTCTCCGGCTCGACCTGGGTGGACACAAGAGGAAATGTCATCGTTTGTCATAAAACTGGCTCCTATTGATGAATTTCTGGAACCAACCAAATAAGCCTAATTCATTTACTGCCATTCCCAAATTTATTTGGGAATTCAAAAGCATGACGAGGAGCGCCATTGCCGAATTTGTATGGGTTTTGGTATTTCTTTCAGGGGGGTTGCTGATAAAGCGCTGGTCAGACCTCTGGCAATGGTTTTTTTTCCCTCCCACATTTGCCTTTGGCACAGCTGCCCCCATTTCAAACTCAGATAACTCCAGACCTATCTAACTTAAGAATTAACTATTTTTCTAAGGAAAGAAGAGAGTAAGGTTTCTTACGCTGCATTGAATGTTTACTTAGCACTAAAACTCAGTATTGTGTGGGTCCTGGAATTTGAGCGAAAATGACAAAAACCCTGGCACTGGAGTGGACACATTTTTGCATGTCTTCTGGCAGTGGATGAGTTAGAAAGGAATAGGAAACATGCCGAATAATACACCTCCTAAAAATGATTCACATCCACAATTTATAGGATCTGAATTGCACCACAGACCCTTTGCACATCCTTTATTTACTCCGGATGCAACTGGATTCATAATTGACCATTTATAATGAGACTTATTTGAACTGCAAGGCAACACACCTTCTGTTCTTTCAAGAACCTCAAATTCAGTCCAACGCAAGTTCAGAAGTTTTAGTCGGTCAAATCAGGGAGGGGATACAAAGTACAAAGTCATGTCTGTAGCATTAAATATACCATGAAACGGCAAAGGCAGTCATGAAGATATAAGTAATGGAGAGCCCTTTTACATTGATTCATAACAAAAGGAGGAAAAATAGAAAGTAAACTGCTGCCAAGAGACCAACAGCAACACTGAAGGAGCTGCAGGAATTTATGGCATGTACTTGGCCTGGCTGTTTAGTGCATGTGACAGTTACCTCCCGCTAGCTCGTCAGTCAAAAATGTGCCTCTCTTCATAATATGTACGCCAAAACCGAGGCCACTGTTTCACTTTTGCACGGTTCTTTTGCATGTGTTGACAAGCTGAAACGCTTTTGGTTCCACGTAACGTGTTACCAGCTCATGTCCGATCTGCGACTTCTTGCTTTGTTGAACATAGAAATTGTGTGAAATAAGTCAAGCAAAAAAACGGAAGTTGTTTGAATGCGAAAGAAGAGCAAGAGTCACTTTGCTGCCACCGGGGCAGTTGTCTCACCTTGGCCTGATCTCGCAGTTGCATGGCGGCACCGTGCAACTGTTCGTCCCCGGCCAGCTTGGCTGGCCAAGAGGGAAAGCCCTTCAGCTGACCCCACACCAGCTCCCCCATGTTGAAGGTCCTGGAACGGTAGTGAAGCAGCTCGGAAGATGGCGAGTCCGGCTGCCGCAGGTCTTCCTCGCTGCTCAGGCTCTTGGTATCGGAGGGGCTGGGCGCCATCCCGTTGAAGTGGCCATTGTAGTGGCTGTAGTCTTTGGCGCTGGCTAGAGGTCCTTCAAGGCTCGTGGACGAGCTGGGAGACTGGTCATCAGCTGTTAGTTCCTGCCGAGGGGGTCCAAGTACTTCTCCGTAACTCCGGCAGTTGAAGAGCGTGGTGGTGCCATTAATGTGAGCGCAACGTTCCACAGTCTGCTCGAGACGCTCCTTATAGTTCGGGGGTGCCCGGCTGCAGTTGCTGAAGCGGTAGCTATCGTCAAGAAAGGTCTTGCCATGAGCCAAGGCCACTCTGTGGTCACCAGAGCCATTGGTAGAGCAGGGCGGGGCGAGCCGCTCCATGTAGGGACTGCTCCTAACCTGGGTGGAGCACTCCAGGAACTCCTCACCACCCCAGACGCCGCTGTTGGCGTGTGCATCGAAGCCGCCACCGTGATGAATTTCCCCATCCCACTGTCCTCTCGGAGTTCCGCGGCCAGGTGAGCGGAAGTAGTCGTTGGCCTCTGGAGTGCTCTTTCCGACATCCACGTTCTTTTGACTTTCCGTTGGCCTCAACTGCAGGTTTCTGGCTTGCTGTGGTAAAACCTCCCCTTCCCCGTGCACAACCGCACTGACCACCTGGGGGAGGTTGACGGGCTCCCCGATGGAGGCAGTGAAGGCACTCATGGCGCTGAGGGCAGGCACGGGGCTTGCCTGTGTGCTCCCACTTACTGTTGTGGTGATGGTTACTTGCATCCCCTTACTGGCGGCGTCCACCACAGCCCTGTAGATGGCATCCACAGACTCCGAACCACTGCCTGGGGTCCTGTCAGAACCGGGGGTTCCGGTTCGTAAGCTATCACCCTGGTGTGGTTGCCCCTCGCTAAACTGGGAGTGTGGCATCATCCCCTGCTGTAAATCACACAACAGAATTGATCACATAGGGTTCTGGAGCTGGTGCAGACCTCAAATGGAATCCATTAATCCCACCTGGTAATTCTGGTAGAGGCAAACCATGGGGTCGATGTTGGCATTGCTGCCGTCGGCGTAAGGTGGGTTGTCAGAGAAGTGCTGCTGAACCTGGTAGGCGGGTAGGGGGGCCCCGCCTTGCTGCATGGCCTCCTGCTTGTAAAGTCGTCCTCTGGCAGGCTGCAGGCCCAGGGAAGAGGGACTTCCTGCAGAGCAACATCAGACATGGGGATGAAAGGCCCCACCAGTGGCTTCAGATTAGATGCGCCCGGCACAACATGCAGACAGGGCAATGGTAGTCCCATGAAAAGATCATATCATCAACGTTACTAACTACTTTGGCTATGGATATCTTGATGGATAAAATAGATAGAACTTAACTTTCTAGTTGATTTAATGACATCTAGTTCATGGCCAAAACGCACAGTGTTCTGTTTTTCATTTATGCTAAACACAAGATCCCAACTTCATTGAAGACTAGGCTAGGAATGTGTTACCCAGCTCGTTACGGAAGGAGTTAACGGGATAAAAGGCTGCCTGCTTATGCAGTGAAACCCCAATCTGTCCACGGACTCATTCAAAGGTCTTCTATGTGTTGGGAAGAGTTTCTGAAATACGTGTGATGGAAAGCACAAAATGTTTCAATGCATTTTAAATGACAACAACAAAACCCCACTCATAAGCAATGTTCAATTATCTAGATAACTTGCGACATCTGTGCATAATCGCAATCCTGTCTGGGTGTGCTGTGTGCACCCTAAATTTCCTCTACAGTTGGAGAGTTTCAGACTCACTGAAAGGTTACTATGCTAAACGTTTACATTTAGAGCAGTGGTTCTTAATCTTGTTGGAGGCACCAAACCCCACCAGTTTCATATGCTCATTCACCGAACCCTTCTTTCAATGACTGTGCCTACTAACTGCAGTCTAGACTGAGGGGTGAACCTCTGTGGCGGAGGATCCCCCGAACCCCTAGGGTTCGATCGAACCCAGGTTAAGAACCACTGATTTAGAGTAAATATAATAATACGCCAGCATGATGGCTGACTGGATCGTACATAAGCTTCACAGTTCAGAGGTGCATGGTTCGACTCTAGACTTTGTGTTCTCCCCGTGCGTGTGGGGTTGCTCCAGGTACTCCGGTATCCTCTCACATATCAAAAACGTGTGGTGTGGCTGGTTGATGGAACACTAAATTGTCACCAGGTGACTGTGCGGATTGTTTGTTGTTTGTCTATGTGAGCCTGGCGATTGTCTTGCAAATAGTTTAGGGTGTGCATGGAATGGGCTTCAGCGTGCCCATGACGCTTTTGATAAGTGAATTAGAAAATGCGACACCCGTTTTCTAATTGGGACAAGTCAAAGAATTATACAATATTGATGCTTATAAATGTAAACATATTGTTTTTTATTAAGCTAAAAGCTGGTTTGGTGACTAATGATTTCTGTTTTCAATAAACGGTTGAAATGAGCTGATGCTTGCTGCACAATATGACACTGGGCAATATACCCACTCGACAGGACATAGATTTCTGTTTTAACATGAAAGTTGCACATTTGAACTATGTGATACCGAACATTAACGGCACAAAATCACATCTTTTAGAGCTAAAGACATGTCTTTATCCTTTTTGCATTTTGTTCTTTCTGCACCCCGTGTCCGTGTTTGCATATTAATAAAGTAAAGTAATCCTATCTGAATCATTTTATGACAAGTCAGTGGTGGTAAAGGGTCCATTCCAGTTTTGCATATGTACAACTAGTAAGATGGGGGGTGGCATCAAGCTTTTATAAATTAAGCCAATGGAGCAGCAGTGTTATGCAGACAAAGACAGAGCAGACAAGCCTGTGTGTGTGTGTGTGTGTGTGTGTGTGTGTGTGTGTGTGTGTGTGGTGGCGAGAGCAGCTGGTATGACACTGTGTAACTGAAGGGCAGCTGTGTGTGTTAATTTTTCCTCCCTCTTCTTTTCTTCCTTCCCGATGCAAAGAGCAACGACACAACCCCTTCCCCCTTCCTCCACTACTGCTATGATATAGTGACGGCTGTTGCCGGGGGATGTTACCATGGGAACCGAGTGATGATTGGTGGTGCTGTCCGCTGCCAGAAAGCTTATCGGGGGACTTTGCTGGGTGGATTGTTGGGAGGAGGTATGGGGGAGGAAGGGAGGTCAGCCAGTGTGATTTTAGCCTGCTGGGGGATGTGGCTGGTCAGCTAGGTGGCAGGGTGTCTGTGGATGGGGGTTTACAATGTTCATTGTAAAGCCTCGGTTCAGTTCTCTGGCGTATTTGTTGATGATTTAGGTACAGATGGCTACAGAAGCTAATGATAAAAAGCTATTTTCAAAGACCTTTCAGTGATCTTAAACAGCGGCATTACAAGTCACCTGAACTGCCTTGCTGCATACACATTAGTATATATCTCGGTATAACTCGGTGGAACCTCCAACCCTCAGGCTTCCTGGCCTCTGGTAGAGGACCCAAGTGAAAATGGGGGACAGACACCACCTACAGGGGGTGAGACGAGGATCTATCTATCTATATTATACAAATGTTGACTTTCTACAATGCACTTCTCATAAGCCTTTCAGGTGCCAGTCCAAATGTAATAAACTACACTATATCCGGAACCGAAGGACCACACGAATTTCTATTTACTTGATTGAAAATGTAGGAACAGCTTAGATCAGGGGTCGGGAACCTATGGCCCGTGAGCCATATATGGCTCTTTTAATGATTGCATATGGCTTGCCGATAAAATTAAATACATATTCTCGCTTTTTCGCCGTTCATTTCCTCTTGGGGCTGCAGTTGACGGAAAGCGCAATTTTGATTGGATGACACTGACCTAGGTTGGCGGAAAGTGTAATTTTGATCAAATGATGCTGGCCGTCATGTTGAAACAGGTAAACACCCCTTTAAATGAGCCCAACGACTTAAAAAAATGCCGAGTACACGCCATCTTGAATGCACCGGAGGATTCGCGATTCTAATTTGCAATTAATAACGTTGATGAAACAGTCGAATGTCAGTGATATTTTAACACATCCCATGTTAATGTTATCATCAATATACTTCTGCGAGAAGTATATTGCAGATAGCAAGTGTGGAAGCTAATGAGCCGTGTGCAGGCTAGCTAGCAGTAACTTCGCCTGTGGACCCGGCAAGTTGACTTTCATTGCTATGGTTTGGCTGGATTTTTACCAATCATAAGGAACGGAAAACCATTCATGTTAACGGTGAGTACTGTCACACAAGTTATTTTAAAGGACAACTGACGTCACTTTTTGTTTCCTAACTGACATCAGAAAAATATTTTATATCATCTAAAATACCCAAAACACGCAGTATGATATTTTTAGTCAAATGCAAAACACCAATAAAAAGGCCTAAAGTGTGTAAAAAGTACTTCAATTTGAAACCGGAAGTGGCCAGTTTCAGAACGTCCCGCCCCCATGTTCGTGGTGTCACAGTAAGATGTCTTGCCTTGCTCTATAATCAAAACAATGGCTTCAGATTCGGAGACGATGCTTTCTTGTTACTCATCCAGTTATGAATATGATTCAAATAGTTCTGAAGAGGAAAGCATACATGTTTGGAATCGATTAAAGAATTTATTCAGTGTCATTTTGAGGGGGGAAATGTAGCACTGAATGTGTGTCATCTGGGGGGGGGGGGGGGGTAAAGGTAGCACCATAAAGAGGCAGAAGAGGGCATCAAAGCTCTGTGGAAAGCTCAGTGAAAACGGGCTAATTAATTCCTTACAATTTTTGTCAGTGAATATCAAATAGACGCTCGGAAGGACACAAGGATTCACCATCACGCGATTTGTTTTCCTTCTAATTTCGCCATCAACACGGATCAACATGAAGTTTTCAGACCAAACAAAGTATTGCAAAATGCATTGAGGTGATGCAAGGTATGTCCTCTCTCGCTGAGGGGCGTTCCTTCAGTGACGTAGGGTGAGGACTCGTCACCAACTCAAAAACAAGACTTCCGGAATATTCAGCGAGTCTTAAAACGTAAAATATAGCTATATGCGGTGGAATCTTTGTAAAATACGCTCAGTAGAAGTCATTTGAAATCATTTTATAAATAATGGTTGTCCTTTAAATAATACATTCTAACATTTTGTTGAAAAGTGGCCGTGCGTGCGCGTGTGTGCGTGTGTGTGTGTGTGTGTGTGTGTGTGTGTGTGTGTGTCGTGTGTCGTGTGTGTGTGTGTGTGTGTGTCGTGTGTGTGTGTGGCTCTCACTGAAAAACATTTCTAAATATTTTACTTTTATGGCTCTCTTAGTCAAAAAGGTTCCTGACCCCTGGCTTAGATTATACCACCTTCAGTGTAAATCATATAAGAAGAAGCAAAAGACGCACAATGATTACACTCACATGTCTCGTACTGCAGTGGGCAAAAAAAAATAAAATAAAAAAAAAATCAGGACTCAACAGAAATGTAATACATTCAATCAATATCGAGAAGTACATGAGCAAAGTTGTCGGACTTGTGCACACTTCATTCAACCACAAATATCCCATTTCATTGCTCCCATTTCAGGGTCTATCGTTGCTATAGCAACCAGCTAGGAGAAGGTCTGTAGGGTGGCCAATCTGGGCCATTTTCCTTAAAACATGACGCATTTCATATTTCCATCTTTTTACATCAGTGACTGCTGGTCAACAAGCGAACAAATGATAACCAAGAGAAACACTGACTGTCAATTAGCGAACACTGAGAAAACAAATTCATGCCACAGGCGGATTACCATGAAAAGGAGAGCGCAACTGTGAAACACTGAGGAACGTTAAATCTGAAATTGTAAATTTTTACTATCCGCAGTGACGGAAAGGCACTTCACTTGTTATGTAACCAATCCCAATACACAAACACAGCTGTTGTGATGAGATACTAAAGCTTCTCTTTGCTGCTTCTCACCTGTGTCGGACTTGTTTTTCATACAGCTTCCATCTCCACCTGGCATCACCACCATGTTTGTCTGCCCGACACTATGGTGGAGGTTGTGCTGTGAGGGGTGAGGCCCAGAATGGGATAGTGGTGGGGGATTAGTATGTGAGTGTACAAGGGGCATGCCATCAGGGCCAATTAGTCCACTAGTGGGACCCCTAGGACCACAGTTATTCAAGGTAGAAGACTTCATTTGGGCCATCATATCAGGGAACTGCCCTGGCCGTGAGCCCAGGTGCCCTCCTCCAGCGTTCATGTTTGGACAACGCTGCATGCCATCAACTTGGATCCTTAGTCTCTGTTGGCTCATGAGGTTCTGCTGGGGGTCGCCATGGACCTTGGATGTGGAGTCATTGTAGTGGAGCTGAGTGCCTCCTTGAGGAGAAGGTCCTGGGCTGAGACGGTTTAGGGTTAGGTGGTGGCTGTTGCCGCTGATGTTGTGGGAGCTCTGGGTGCTCATTGACTGGAGGAGTTGGGCCATGGAGGTGTTTGGTGGCAGATTTCCAAGACTGCTCACCTTTCGCATCTGCTCTACACTGGGAGCTGCCATTTGTGGTCCTCCCATGCTTGGTTTGTTCAAAACGTTACAGACCATGTTGTTGTTGCTGCTGCTGTTGCCGTCGTGGTTGAGTGATGTGCTACCTGAAGATTGCTTTCGTTTGCGTCCGGGGTCCCTTTGCTGAGCCATCAGTTTGTCTCGCAGAGCCGCTCGACCGCTCTGACCCTCAGGGCAGTTGAGCAGCATAGTGAAGTTTGGCGGGAGCATAGAGTTTAAAGTGCTGTGTCCTTCCATGCTGCGGTGACCGCTCATTGATCCAGGGTGGCCGCCGCCCGCTCCGTTTGCTCCAGCACCTGCAAGACCAGAAGCAGCCGCACCGGTAGTGCTGTGTTTGTTTTGATGTGCTAGCTGAGCTTTGGCTGCTGCTGACAGGAGACTGCTGGCTGGGAAGGAGGCGGCATTCTGTTGGTTGAGAATCTGATTGAGAGGCATCCTCAGCAGTCCTGCCTGGCCCCTCTGGGAAGCGCTGGGTGTGGGCAAAGAGGAAGAAGAGGAGGAGGAGGAGGAGGTGGGCGAGTACGTGGCGTGGTTGTGCTGAAGGGTGCCAACTGACGAAAGCAGCTGAGGATCTCTGAACTGGTGGATGGAGTCAGTTTTGTTGGTGGAGGGGCTGGAGGACATTGCTGGCCTGGGAGAGCCCATCGCCGACCTGGGGGACCGAGGAGGGACCTTCAAGTTACCACATGGAGCTTGATGCCCTGATGGCATTGCAAAGTTCCCATGGTCAGAAGAGGTTGAGGAAGAGCGTGAGCGATGGGGTGAAGCTTCCACTCGTCCAAGGGCGGAACCTGACATGTGAACTGGGGAGGTGACCGGGGATGGCGACATGGATGAAGCTGGACCACTCTGTTGAGTCCTTGGAACGTGGCTGCCGCCGTGGCCCACGGGCCCAGGTTTTACCGTGGGCAAGGGTAAGTTACTTGGCAAGGGGACAACGGCAGGAGGGGGTATGTTTACATTCATCATTGGTACCTGAGTGTGGACGTTGGGCTGGAAGTTTGGGGGGTTGGCTGAGGACTGACTAATAGACTTGCTCGGGATAGGATCCAGTATACCCAGAGGGTCTTTTTCAGATATCGGCTGTCTTTTTTGAAGGACACAGGAGGGTGGCACAGAAGGAGGACGCGGTGGTATGGGATGCACAGGAGGCTGGGCTTTATGGTGGAAGGCTGCGCTGGGGATCTCCATACCATAGGGGAAGTTTACACGTGGCATATTGTTCATGACAGGGCTTTTGGCAGTGGCTGTGGGTGAGAGTGGTGTGCTAGTCCTTCGCGTCATGGCACAGGTTGCTTGGCTTGCAGGAGAGCCATGGAGTATCATGTTAGGTGGAGACAGAGGCATTCTGGAATTGCCATGGATGGAAGCCGAACCGGGACTGCCAGCACATGTAAATGCACAAGGATTGGTTCTTTGAAAGCCCTCTGGGCTAGCCAGAGTGTCTGTACATGGTGACTGTGAGCCATCTCCACAATGTTTAGTGCTCGAGATGGGTGGGCTCAAAATTCCTCCATAGCCAACCCGGTAAGGGGATTTGGGGCCAGGATCACCGCTGGGCAACCTCTGTGGACGGGAATACCCAGCGCAGAGCTCTGGCTGTTGGCCTCCACCGATCTCCCGAGGTGGAAACATCTGCTGCTGTTGGGCAGCTGCCATCACCATCTTGTAAGGATTCTTGCAATCTGAGCCAGCAGCAGTGGGCAGAACATCGTGAGCTTTTGTCCTTATTGTTCGATGATTTGCGGAATGCGACACAACCACAGTTGACGTACCTTCAAGGCAAGAAGGAAAAAAAATGCATATTCAATTTGATGTCGGTTTCCTAACAAAAAATTGACAACATGACTGATATCAGATGTTTTGCCTCTTTTTCAATTGCTGAGAGAACCCCCAAAAGGCTCTCTCCTCTAAGAACAAACATGTTATATTTTTAAGTTCTTGATGTACCTCCAACAGGACTTGATAGAGTGAGGGGAGGATGACTCTCCATGCTCTTGTGCAGCGTAGCCACAGCCAGCAGCTTCCTCTTATGAATGCAAAGTTTGGTGACATCCTCATCTGATTTCACATCCTCTGCTGTCCTCTGCTTCACCATTGCACCCGGGTCAAAGTTGAACACCTGAGAAATAAGAATGGTGACTTGAGGAACAATTAAATCAATTATTTTACAGCTGTGGTGCTTGACATTACTGTCTTATATTTGCTGCACACAATGGATGAAAATGTTTTTGGGAAGAAACCAGGAAGGCTTCCATGACAGGTGTGGTACAAAAGTCATGATTTTAGCTAATCTACACAATGCAATGGATTATTGTGACAACAAGATGTTTTAATCGTCGTAAGATTTGCTAGTGTGTATTCACAACAGCATAAGAGGTCCAGAGCAGCATCCTAAAAAACACACTGGTCTGTTTAAATTGGACCGAAAAGTGCAACAGATGAAATGGAGCTCTTTGGATGTTTCGAACAATGTCAAGTGAGAAGTTGCAATGAACTACCTTGTGGAGGATGAGTGGGCATTCCAATCCACATTTGCAGGTTCCATCTGTTAGAAGGTAGTTCTTCACCTGATCTAAACTGGAGAGCGCCGAGCCACTGGGACTGCACACAGAAACAAAAAAAACAACATGACTCATATTCTCAGCACACCATTCAATATGCTAGTTTAGAAAGTTTAAATCATTTAAATTGTTTGCAATCAACATTTTCTACAAGACTTGACTGAATGAAAAGAAAAAGCATGAAATCAATAACCATGTTACATTAGCATTTTTGGCTATGACATTTTCAATACAGAAATCAGAAAGTTTAACTCAAACAAGTTGGGCAATGTTTTTTTCCCTAAAGCTTGCATTCGAAATGTAAAAAAAACACACGAGCGAATATTTGCATGGCCATAGTGACAGTTTTAGGCCATGGCCAAAGACGCAGACGGGATTCTTTCAAACACTAAAAATAAACCTGACACCGGCCAACTGTTTAGCTCAATGTAATGAGTACACAGTGAGTGTTCAAGAAGACAGGCGGCCTGCGACACATCTCTACACTATCAGTGCCACCTGATTGAATTACGACTAGTTCTTCAAGTTCCAAATAATCAACTGCCCCAAAGAAAGCATAAATGCAGAATATAGGATGCAACAGGGAAAATAAATAGATAACCTTAGTGAATTCAATTCTTTTCTTAAAGGGGATATGGCCTTTCTTCGTTCGCACACATGCCTTATAGTTGTTTTTTTAGCTTTTTTTTGTGGGGGGGGGGGGGTTCCATCCCCCCATATTTAATGACACAAATAATAGATTTTAGATAAATTACCAAGTGGCTAATGAATTGGTACAATAATCCTGCTTTGTCTCATATTATGCTTATCTAAATTTGTTTCATGACAATTAAAAAATACGAACAGCTTTCTCTTTTGTAGTGCTTTTTTATTTATTGTTTAGTTTTGTGAGGAAAAAGTAGAAGAGCATATAAGATGATGATTAATTGAAGTAGAGTGTCTAACAGAGTAGAGGTAAGTCAGTGTGGAAAAATGTACACCGCAGTATCTCTGTAAAATCAATTTAAAGGGCTTCCCACCTGTGGATCGAAAGAAGCATCTAGTTACATGTCGTTAAAAGGAACGCAGGCAAGCTTGCCTTCTGGACAACATGAAAATAGAATTGGAGCTACTGTACATACAACTTGGCCTCACTGCCTTGTTTAGTCATTCACTGTTGGTAATTCTGAACCTGACACCAAGTCCGAAGACCTCAAACCTTGACAATACATGTATTGAAAGAAAACAGACGTGGTCTGCTGTGTCAGCAGAAATGCATACGCTCCACAACAGGGGTGCTCATTACGTCGATCGCGATCTACTGGTCGATCTCGGCGTGACAGTCAAAAAAAAAAAAAAAAAAAAAAAAAAAAAAAAAAAAAAAAAAAACATTTGTCAGCCTATCAAACGTCCCGTTACTTGATTGACATACAGGGCAACCATTCAGATGACAACTAAATTTTGACCTTTAGGTCGCCGCGCATGCGTAAACAACGGCGCTAAGTGCAGCAAAATTTTAAAAGCTAGTCAGCGAATTACCTCAGATTTTAAACCCTTGCTAAAACATGTGGTGATCAAAATGAGTGAGACATCTGGACCAAGTAAGAAGGCAAAAACATATTACTTTCATACGGAATGGGAGGTGGACTTTTTCTTCACGATGTCATTTTCAAAATGCGTATTGCAAAGCGCAGGCAGACTTCTTGAATTACCATTCTATAATCCACCAACAAGCGTTATGTGCTAAAATGCTCAACATGAGGAAATGTGCTACCTCCTTGACTGCATTATTCGGCTCCACTTATTTATGTGAGTCAGCCTTTTGCGACATGACGATCATGAAGTCCAAATACCGTTCCACCATGACTGATGAACATTTGGAATTGTGCTTGAGGCTGGCTGTCAGCATCTACTGTCCAGACTATGCATCCCTGGCTGATTCAATTCAGTGCAAGTCATCAAAGTAAATTACAAATAATGTTAATAGTTATTTATTATGCCAGGCAGGAGACCGAGAGGAAGACCGAAGAGGAGGTTTATGGATGTGGTCAAAGAGGACATGAAGGTAGCTGGTGTGAGAGAAGAGGATGCACAAAACCGGGATAGATGGAGGACACTGATTCGCTGTGGCGACCCCTGACGGGAAAAGCCGAAAGGAAAAGAAGAGATGTATATGTAGTTATGGTGTGTGTTGTGCAATATTGGCTTATTCGGTTATGTAAGGTACATCAACATACATTGTACATACAAAGAATCCTTAATACATTTGAAAATAATTATTTTTCATTTTTGTAGTGGGTAGATCATTTTGACAACTTGCTGAAAAAGTGTGAGCAGCCCTGCTCCACAACATGTTTAAAAATAACACAAGAAGGGGGAAAAAAAGCAAAATATCGTCAGCTGTAATTAAATTAAATTCATAGCTTGCCTTCTGT
Source organism: Hippocampus bargibanti (assembly GCF_051943395.1). NCBI lineage: Eukaryota > Metazoa > Chordata > Actinopteri > Syngnathiformes > Syngnathidae > Hippocampus > Hippocampus bargibanti. The sequence goes on from NC_142734.1 coordinate 18,664,912, forward strand.
CTGCTGCCTGGCTCTGCTTTTGACACTCCATCTAGAGACGAGGTTCTGTGCTGCACATTAACCATTTCGGGGATTTTATTTGATAAAACAAATCAAGGTTATGACTGTGGATCATAATCTCGCTTGCATATTGTAATATGTAACATTTGACAAATTTGGGGCAAGGCAGTTTGCCCATAACGTCATACACACTTACAGGTGACAAAAGACAGAGTTATATCAGGTTCTACCAATAGTTTAAACAAAAAAAGTACCATTTGGCAGGCAGCGCAACTAAGAAATTAGGGTAAATTGATTGAATGACGGCCTTTTTCACCAACAAATTTTAATCTGTGTCGTCAGTCGAAAAAAGGATGTTGTGATGTCATTTGTTTGAAGGGAGAGTGAACTGTATTGAGATTTTAACATGAGAACTGTATTGAGATTTGAACATGCATGTACATTTACTTAATGACAGGGTGGAAATTGAGACATAGTTGAAATGATTGGTGAGCTGTAGGGCTGATATTAGATAGCAGTCTATGTGTTATGTTTTGTTAAATTACTCGAAAGCTGCATCCTCCAAAGACCAAATTTTGGCACCCACAAGCCTCAACCGCACACCGTTGTTCAAATTCACATAGCCTTCGACTCCAGTCTTCAATCTGGCCTTTGTTTCCACAGAAACAGGCCATGAGCAACGGTTGCTTTCAAACACACTTTTGTAGCCTACAATGCTCCGCTCTTCTTGGCTGGCTCATTTGTGAATGCCAATAGCCTGGCAGTATGTGTAGTCAAGTCCCTCCTCCACCTGACACTGGCTGCCTATTGGTCATTCATGAAGTGAGTGACAGACAATGTGTTTCCGTTTCCATTCCCAGCGGATATACGCGTGGCTGAGCTTGAATTAACCAAAGGGCTGTCCAAATTCACCACCTGTTTGTGCAAAGGGCCATTCGTAATGTGCTGCCTACAAACAGCATCCCTGATTCTAAACATTAGGAAATGGTCTCCATTGTGAAAGCTTAGGTAGGCTAGGTTGAGGTCATATCAAACAAACGAATGATTAGAATTAAGGTACCATTTACTATTGGATGCCAATGTGATAGGACACACTCAAAATAAATCCCAATTTATATACTGTAGTCATGATATTACCTCAAATATACAAATAATTCAAAACTGTTATTCGAATACCACATTCACAGTGTTGATCATGTTATACCAGAGGTGTCAAACTCGTTTTTTTGCCGCGGGCTACATTGGAGTTACAGTTTCCTCTCCTGGGCTGTTATGAATTTGGGGAAACCATTAGTGTTTCAGCTCCTCCACATATTACATACAGAACGCACAACAAATTAACGAAGGAGTAATTTTCAAATCTGAAGTTGAGAATAATGCCTGTTATTGTGGTTTACATACAACAATTTGACATTTTGTTTTGGATTTTAGCAAGCATCATGGCACTTGACAAGCTTGATTTGCTTTTGCGGGCCAAATAAAATGATGTGGTGGACCAGATTAGGCCCCCGGGCCTTGATTTTGCACCTGTGTGTGATTGGATTGGATTTGCCTTTATTAGTTTCGCAGTGGAGAAATTAACATTTCACCACTGCATTTGATACCATTTAAGGCAACTTCCTCTTGTCTTACCTGAGATATAGGATGCCGCCGTGCTCTTTCTTGCGCTGCCAGCCAATGGGGACCTGGACAGCGACGGCCTGCCTCTCATCACCCGGCTCAGACTCCTTTCCGCCATTCATTGCTCAACTGGATTTGCGCTCACACCTCAGAGGTACTTCTGTCAGACATTCGCCACAATCTCTGCAACACACGCCATCTTTGTCTTCCGATAGTCAGCAGGGTGGCGACAGTAGAGGACTCTTCAAGGCGGCCTGGGCTGGATTGAGGGGACAGCTGTGCGTGTCGAAGGTCGGGCAAGATGACGCTACCCTTTTAGCTGCTTCATTGTTGCAGTGTTGATTGCCACACAGACCTCCATCATTACTGTTTCTTGTTGTTCAGAGCCATCCCACTCTGGAAGGTGCGCTCTTCACAGCCCCCCTCACACGCGCATATCTTCACCTTAACTTCTGGGTACCATCTGTCCTTTGTGTCAGATGAACAATCAGGGCGATTTCAACATGTTCCTTCCCAGAGGCAGTTGGGAAGTGGTACTCCCACTGTTCCTGTATGGGCCGGACACACCAATGAGATAAAATGTAAAATGTTACAAGTTTATGAATCAATTGATTTCATATAGGGGTGTGGGTGGAAGGGGAGGGATCAAACGATGTGCAAGAAATGTCAGCCTGCTATAACAAGCTCCTTGTTTAAGTCTGTGAGTGACAAAGCATCCAGGCAACCACTGGTGCTGCTGACTCATAACAGTAGCAGCTGTCTGACAGCAAAGCCAGCAATACAACTACAGAAGAAGAGATGGACGGGGTGCACCTTGTGCTGGTAAGAAATGCAGAAAAACTGCAACGCTTATTGCCGTTAATCAAAAGAAGCACCACTACATTCAAAATCTCAATAAGAACTTTTAATGAAGAAAACACAATAAAACTGTTTTGTTGTATGTATGTCATGTCAGAGAAAATACACTCATTTAAAAATTCTCTGAATTGTACTCTTTAAAGATTGGAATATTATGGCCTACATTAGCTGGTCCAAGGGGTGTTACCACAGAGTGAAATACAAATGATCAAGAAATGGTCTTAGCCTCAGGGAACCGTTTATTTGATTGTGGTTTAAAGTTCAGGGGTCACATAGCTTCTTTTAACATGACATTGAATTGTTATAAAATGGCCTTGTATGTTCAACATGATCACAAAATAAACACACTGAATGGAGGAAGAACCTAAGGAAAAGTATTGTTAACATAACACAAATCTATGCGAGTTAAACTTAAATGTACCTTGCATTATGTACTCGCATAACAATCAATGAACTACAAACTTAGTTTATTATGACACTGAGAAGAATGGCTACAGCAACAATATGACAATGATAAAAGATGCATAGAATTTGTTGAAGAATTGTGCTGTTGAGTGAGGAAGATCAAAATTGAAACATGATAAAAGTTAACGGTGCTGCTAGCCACTGGGTAGTTTTTGCAGATTATGCCAGGTGGTTGAACAAGGAAGGGTGGCTCATCCTTGGTTGATGGATAAAACATGAAATGATGCCTCATGTGTAGCAATATACAGCTACATGGCCAAATTTGAGTTTGAACACAGCAACATCTTCTAAATCTCACTTCACTGAATGAAAATACAGTATATGTACTGTTTTGATTCAGCTGGTTAAGACCATAAATCCACAGCCGTGAACCTTATGTATTATGTCATTTAGTCTTGGTAATACTGTACACATTTTAACAAACAGTTTCCTGTCTTTTTCATCAAATTATTGCTGAATCGACTGACATATTTATCTACAAAGTAAAATCATTTAGGGCAGAGCAAGCAGCTGAGATAGCAAACAGCATTTAAACACATTAGACTCTTAGGAATGATATTAACAAACTAAAACGATTTGCTCAAAGGAAAACAACTTGCGATTCATCGTTGAGTGAAATGTCATATCCTATCCTGTATTATGTAATCATTATTGCTTTCGAATTTCTGTTTATCTACTTGTTAGGTGTTATTTTTAGCACAATGCTTCATTACTAAAATATTTAAAAGTTACAGCCCTACTTAATGATGCAATTCTAAAACGACACTTTTCGTTGTCGGCCAATAGAAACTTTTTCCCCACGTGGGCAACTCTGTGCATGCAAACGCCATCAAATGGAGTAGTTTCAAGTTGTCATTGAATTGCTCATTTTACTGACAAGTCGTCTCATCAAAGGTGATGAGGCGAGCACCGCACTACAATGCCCACTTTAGGTACGACAAAGAGAGGCCCGGCTATCAAACATTTGGGAGGAAACATGAAGAGGTGCAGCTGTAGAGATCTACAGTACGACGGCAGGCGAACGACGCCAAAATTTATTTTGTTGACCCAACAATTATGACCAAAATGTTTTCACTTCGGCAGTTAGCATTAGCCAGCTAGGTGTTGCTTAGAACATCATCTGCAACGTTTGTGTATATTTGAATTGACTCGGAGTACAATGATCAGTTAATAAAACCACCTGCCCCTGAGGAAGAAGTGACGGTGTCAACAAAACAAGAGCAGGCTCGTCTCCGATGCAGTGGTCACTCTTTGGTTAACTGGGGGTTAGCATGCCAAGCGTCAGCTGTCTAGCTACAATTAGCCAGCAACTACTCGCTGAAACCCGAACGAACCGTGTCCAAATTGGACAACGTCCACCGGGTTTACGTTCAGTGAGCCGTCCGGATTGGAGCTAGGGGACGCGTGTGTCATATTCTGATGTGAAAATGTCGAAGTGAAGCGTAGACTGGCCCGCGACGGCTTTCGAGCCGAGGGGCCAACGCAAGGCCACGGCTAGGCCCGACGAGCTGCCATTAGCTAGCCGAGCAAAGCCTTTGCGTCTGCAGACACACAAGAGACGCTTTCAGCTACAACGTTAATGCCCTTGTCAAATCGGCACGTTAAACTCAGTTCTTACCCGAGTACCACGGTGCATGCACATTGGCCAAAAGGGCGAATAGTCCAAACGACGACTCGTTCCGATCTTAGGGGGCGAGTAAAGGAAACCTACCCATTAGTTCTGTTCTATCTGCCTTTGCTGGTTCTCATACACTGGGATCTTGGAAATGATGGAGAGCGTCTTTGCGCATGCGTACTGGCGACAGCACAGAAATTATGCCCCCCAAAAGACCCGACACGATATCAGTGAACTGACTACCACGAGTACCAGTCCGAAAAAGAAATTAATAAACACATATAAAATAAAAACACCTCAAAGTAATTGTAGTGGTGGGGACAAATATTTAATAATAACATAATAATGTAATCGATGAGAAGGTTTCTTCAGCCGTCATCTGTACAAATTTGAAGGTTTCGGACGTTTCGCCTCCTATCCAAGAGGCTTCGTCAGCGAACTAAAGTCTGACTGGTCGTATTGGCCCTATTTATATATCCCTAATGTCCAGACATGGCGGCGCCGGACACAGCTATGATAGGTCCCTACTCTCAGGTTGGGGGGAGCAGAGGACCCCTCCCTGTGGCCCCACTGATTGTTCCTACATTCCTGACTAACGACTCTCCTATTTCCCCCACTCCCACTGGTATCACCTCATCAGCATTACGAATTTTGCCTAACCTGTTTTGCCTAAGCAGGCTATTGTATAACGATCCAAATTGAATCTCACCCCACCGGACCGGTTTAATGAAGGATTTTGTTGTTTCAAGCTACAAAAAGGAGAGGAGTAGCAGTACCTTACATTGCAGGAGGAGAGTCCTTTGGCAACATAAAATTCCCACTTATTTCAAACCGATAAACACGTTAAGGCAAAAATTAGAGCATCCAAAAGATAGGCTAGTAAATGAAAAACAAAGTAATGTAGTTTTGTCCGAAACCTTCAAATTTGTACAGATGACGGCTGAAGAAACCTTCTCATCGATGGACCACTCCTGTACGACTGAGAGCTTACACAGACATAATAATGTAATGTTCTTAAATACATAACAACATATTTTTTTCAAATATCTACTAGTAATTATCACATTAGGATACATGTTTAATCAGAACATAATATAATTTTGATAAATCGTCGGCCTCCATCGGTCATGGCTGACCATGGATGACTGTCCCGGTGGACCAGGGGTGCTCACACTTTTTCAGCATACGAGCTACTTATAAAAACAACCAAGTCAAAATGATCTACCCACAACAAAAATGCAAAACATAATTATTTTCAAATGTTTTAAGGATTCTTTGTATGTACAATGTATGTTGATGTACCTTGCATAACTGAATAAGCCAATATTGCACAACACACATAATAACTACATATACATAACATAATATATAACTATAATAATAATAATAATACATTTAATTTCAAGCGCCTTTCAAAACACCCAAGGACACTTCACAATAAAAACAATAAAACAAAGCACGTAACAATAAAACCATAAGTAAAATGATACAGAATAAAATAGCACATAATCAGCCAGGGATGCATAGTCCGGACAGTAGCTGCTGACAGCCAGCCTCAAGCACATTTCCAAATAAATGTTCATCATTCATGGTGGAACGGTATTTGGACTTAATGATCTTCATATAGGAAAAGGCTGACTCACATAAATAACTGGAGCCGAATAATGCAGTCAAGGAGGTAGCACATTTCCTCGTGTTGGGGTACTTTTCCTGTGTGAGTAAGTTACAGAACTGTCCATGAGCCCTAGACCTCAGCAGTGAGAACACTCACATTCTCCGATGTCTTTCCACGTTTGCTGGGTTAAATCCTCAGCCATGGCTTCACAGTGCCGTGTAACGTATGTCTTGACAGCTGCAGAGCTTTGATTGAAGATAATATCTCTGCCTTATTTTGAACAAGGAGTCAGCTTACTTCAACGAATGCTTCTTTTACCATCTCTCCGTCTTGGAAGGACTTATTGTTTTTAACGATGGCGTGACTCACCCGGAACGATGCTTCAGTGGCGGCTTTCGCTTTTGAAGTATGTTGAGTGAAAAATGACTGCTGTCCGGACAACTGGGATTTTAGTTCGTCCACCGTTCTCTCTGTCTCAGCTGGCTTTTCGGCGGGAAGTCAATGTCGTATTTTCCATGAACAGTCCGAAAATGCCACTCCACATTTTCCCATTCCGTATGAAAGTAATATGTTTTGCCCCCTTACTTGATCCAGCTTTCTCACTCATTTTGATCACCATATGTTTTAGCAAGGGCTTAAAATGTGAGGTAATTCGCTGACTAGCGTGTAAATTTTGCTGCGTTTAGCGCCGTTGTTTACGCATGCACAGCGACCTAAAGGTAAAAATTCAGTTGTCATCTGAATGGTTGCCCTTTATGTCAATCAAGTGACTGGACGTTTGATCGGCTGACAAATGTTTTTTTACTGTCACGCTGCGATCGACCAGTACTACCTCCGTGATCGACCAGTAGATCGCGATCGACGTAATGAGCACTCCTGCGGTGGACAGTGTGCCTGGGTAGTGTATGATGGAGAGCAGGTTGTCGCCTATGCAGCTTGCTCCCCCTCTCCACCACGCTGACTGGACCAAAGGAACAGCTGAGTTGATACAATTTGGGGTCAGTATGGTCGCAGGAGCTGCCGGAAAGGTAGCGGAGTTCGCCACCAGACCGCCTTAGGTGCGCCATTACCGGATCGATTTCGGGTTTACTCCCATAGGAGCTGCCGGAAAGGTGGCGGATGTCGCCACCAGACCGCCTTAGATGCTCCGGAGACTCGTGAATGGCGGGGTCGTCTTTACACTCGTGTAGGTGTATAGGACCTACCCACTGCCAATGTACAGCACGTGGTATTCCCAGGCGGTCTCCCATCCATGTACTAACCAGGCGCGACCCTGATTAGCTTCCGAGATCAGACGAGATCGGGCGTTCTCAGGGTAGTATGGCTGTTTTTGATAAATAGACAATATATATGACAGGAGAAAAACAACTCGTGATGATAAAGTGCCCTTGAGAGTTTTGAAATGTATGATGATGATGATGATGATGATGATAATGAGTTGTAGCCAGCGATGGCCCAAGGGTTAACACATTGACCTCACAGTGCAGAGGCCATTGGTTTGATCCTTCCTCTCTGGAGTTTGTATGTTCTATCTTGGTCTGTGTGAGTTTTCTGTGGGTACTCCAGTTTCCTTCCACATTCCAAAAACACGCACGACAAGATGATTGAACACTTTCAATTGTCCCTCGGTTTGAGTGTGAGGCGAGCGCGGATGGTGGTTTGCTCTGTGCTCTGTGTGTCTCTGTGATTGGCTGGGAACCAGTTCAGGATGTGCCCCACCTTCTACCCAATGACAACTGTGATAGGCTCCAGCACGCCTCGCAGCCCTTGTGAGGATGAAGTGGTTCAGATATTCACTATTAATTTATTACTTTTATTATTAGTAGTGTGCGCTTAGAAATTAAATGTATTATTATTATTATTATTATTAAAATGGATGAATGGGGAGGAGGAACTGACCTCAAAGCAAACGTTATTGTCCAACGTGATGACTGTTGAAACTCACCACCGCCATTTAAATCGATCAAACCACTGAGCTGTTTGTTAGTCAAATACTCCAAAATTCAACCTAAAACTTGGGGGAAATTTAAAGGACAACCGACGTCCCCGGACAAGTTGTGTCTATAACTTGTAAAATGGCTTCAAATGACTTCTACTGAGCGTATTTTACAAAGATTCCACCGCATATAGCTATATTTTACGTTTTAAGACTTGTGCTGAATATTCCGGAAGCCTTGTTTTTGAGTTGGTGACGAGTCCGTACGTGACGTCACTGAAGGAACGCCCCTGACCGAAAAAAAGGGCACATTGTAGCAGTCCTTCCATCACGTCAATGCTTGTTTGGTCTGAAAACCTCGTGTTGCGCCAGAAGAGGGCGTCCAAGCTCCATATAAGGAATTTATCAGCCGATGGAAACGCAATACACTGTCATGTCTATTTTTATTGGTGGTATGCATTTGAATAAAAATATCATACTGCATGTTTTGGGTATTTTAAATGCTATAAAGCGGTTTTCTGATGTCAGTTAGGAAAAAAAAGTGACGTCGGTTGACCTTTATGTGTCATTATACATTTTTAATCATGTTCACGCTTTGTTGTTATTGAACATTATATTATGTTATTATATATGTAACGGAGTTGTGCACTTAGATTATTAAATTATGAAGGAAGTGACGCAACGGCGCACAGTGTGGCACCATGTCCCGCCCATAGTTTCCAGAACAATCTCTTGGAGATTCAGGGTGAGTCGCAATTTTCTGTTGGTCTCGATTAACGCGCATTTTCATGACAATATCTTATTTTGTTTCCCCTTTTGTACTGTCTAGCTTTATCTAATTAGTTCCCTTATTCATTTCGAGTCCAGATTACTTTTTGTGTCATTATTTACTTCACGTTTTGTCGAGTGGAACTTTGGAGCACATGTGCTTCATAGTGTTTTTCTATTGCGCAGTTAATCACAAGACGAAAGCCATGCGACTTCACCCATCCCTTCTGCCATACTGTGCTGCAGGTAATAATTGTTTCATTTCGTTTTTATTGAACAATATTTAGTTTCTTGTGTCGTGTTTCATTTGCCCGTGAGTGTCCGTGGCGGGTTGAACTGTGCGCCAGCCATTACAAGCGCACTGCCGAGTCTCTGCCTATGATGCGTTCAGGGACATCTTGTAAATAACAGTGAACTTGTGTTGTATTCTCTTTTTCTTTAAATAACCACTATACGATCACACGTTGTTAATTCTGTTTTATTATCTACAATGTTTTGCATTTGAGAACAATCTCGAGGAGATTCAGGTTAATCACAAGACGAAACCCATGCGACTTCACCCATCCCTTCTGCCATACTGTGTTGCAGAAATAAAAGAAATAAAAAGACACATTCACGCGTCACATTTATAATTAAATATTCACTTGATGTAGTATTATCATACTTGTACTAGGTTTTGGGCCATTGTGGTGGCAAGCGAGCTGTATTTATACAATTTTTTTTACAATTTACTAAAGCAAGTAACACAGCAAACATCTGTCTGCTCTTTATTTGTCTTAGATTCACTTACATTTTTTTGTGTGTAATCTTCAAGGACTGCTCTTTTTTGATGTAACTGTGAACATTGCTGCTTGTGCCAACAAATTTCCCTCCCGGAATGGATATAGTAATCAGGGGTCACTAAGATGATGCTCACAGGAAATGATGCTCACAGGAAACGGATAGACCCCAAAGACCCCACGAGTACCTTGAGGGCCTTTTCTAAAAATGACCAATGATGGCACATTGTGAACGTTGTAAAAACATTTGAAAAGGTCAATACTATTAAAGCACTGCAAAGCGATCTGTTTCTTCATTATTGAAATTCTAATTATGTTTTGTGACGTGCGAGATAGTATTTGCGCATTTATTTCAGATGCTTGTCTTGCTCCTGCACATTATAATCGGTACCCAAGAATGGCCATTGAAGTTTCAAAAAGGTTGGTGACCCCGATTTTTGTATGTACGTACTGTTAATTTCCGCCACCGTGTGGACATGTCGGAATATCACAAGTGCTATTGATTTCTTTCCCCTTTTTCACCGAAAGCGTTTACGGTACTCATTGAGATCCTGTGTGGACATTTGAGGGAACCAATGTCGTCCAAATTAAATGTGCCAAAAGAACAAAATCCACAATTATCTTGAGATAATCGTGGGAAATACTGATCATATCTAAGATTTTTAAAACGCTTATAGTACAATTTTGATTTATGTGTTAATACATGTTTGAGTGGGCGGGAAGATGTCAGAGGGATGATTTGGAACCAATCAGCGACGACCATAGCGGAACTGCAGTAAAAAGTCGGAAGTACATCGACGTGCCATATCCCGCGAAGGTTTGTTTTGCAATTTTGCGAGAAAGAGTCACTGTATTTGAGTATGTTTTCGATTATAGATGTGAAGTGGTTTAAGGTAAAAAAACATGAATATTTCAAAGTCGTGCGCGTTAACGTAGTCCGGATAAACATGGTAGTGTACAATCCCAAAACACATTTGCAAAAATGTGCCACCATAAACGTCTTTATGCTTTTGAACTGGCGTAAGAAGACGTCTGTCAATATGATAAAAGCAAATAGTGCATAATCGACCATCTATATCTGTTTACCTTTTCAAAGTGGTTTTGCGTGACATTTTGTGATCAAATCGCAGTTAATTGCATTAAATATTTGTGTCGTTAAATATTTATTTTACCTGCCCTATAAACTAGTGAATATTCATGCATATGTCTGTCAGGGTGTACTTTGAAGTGTCTCATTGCATGCAAGTTTCGATTTATCTGTCTTTATCATCCTCACAATGCATTACTTTTTTTCTTGTCTTTTAAACAATTATTCCATTGAAAGAAGCCTTTCTGGAGTCTCGTGATCATGAGTAAACGAAAGGCCAAATGTGTTTCGAAGCCGATTGGAGAATGTATCTCACAGGTCAGAAGACTTTCTTGAGAGTAAGGTTCCTGAATCATAACAAGAGTTACAAACACCCTTCAATATGTGTTTGCAATATCAGCTTCAGAAGTGTCTGAGAGAGCGACTTTGCCACAATCAAATCCCCAGCCGGCTTGAGGCATCAGAGGACCAACACAAGTACATTTCAAACTGCTCTCTTTCTGGAGTGTTGTTTGTTGCATCTCCCTGAACCTGAATACTGTATATTTTCAGACACTTACTGGGCTTGCTCCAGCGAACTGCCAGCAACGGAGAAAGTAACTCCGTGCTCATCATTGGTCCCAGGGGATCAGGAAAAACTGCGGTGAGATCACACAAGAACTGCAAACACACTACTTTCCTCTCAGCGTTGTGCAGTCCCAGGCACTGGTGGTGTACTTTTTTGTCTGCAGCTCCTCAAGTGTGTGTTAAGAGATCTGCTGCAAGAAAAAGAAGTGCAAAATAACCTCCTGCAGGTCCATCTTAACGGTGGGTCACTGGTTAACTCTTCCTTGCCCCGATCCAGGTCAACACATTTTTGTCTGTTTGCGCAGGCCTCTTGCAGACTGATGACCGAATAGCCCTAAAAGATATTACACGCCAACTCAACCTGGAAAATGTTGTTGGGGACCAAGTGTTTGTGAGTGTCGGATCAATTCAATGAAAAAGTGAATGCCATCTATGCCATGTGATATTCTTTTGACATGATTTAATCACTGAAGGCCATGGACAGCGTTTTATCCGCACCCAAGCATGAAAAAAAACGGACACATTTGGAAATGGCGCTCTACATCATACAGTATTTTCAATTCCCGAATAAATTTGTAACTGTGAGTGAATGAGTTAATGTTAATATTTTCTGATAAGGCATCACGGGGCAATACCGAAGAAATGACACTTTGCTACAATGTGAAGTCGTTGTGGAGCTGGTTCAATAATACATTTAATTAGTTTCAAATGACAGAAGATTAATGTCTTAGCCTCTTTGCAACAAAAGTGAGCATTCCGGCAATTGAAAATGTTCAATTATTTCAGTTTTGCCGGCTACTGATTTTACTTCAGTAAGACACTGTATTATAACTTTATTTTTCAATTGTAGATGTACTATATATGGGCAATAATTACTTTGACCCGCTGCTTTATGCCAAATATATGAACTGCCATCTTTCTCTTGATCAACTGGTGTCTGTGAAATGCTCCATGAGTGGTGACTTGAATGTGATGGGTTTCAGGGGAGCTTTGCAGAGAACTTAGTCTTCTTGCTGGAGGCACTAAAGAAAGGTCAGATCACAATTCACAGATTCCTTAAGTAAATCTGTGGCGTTGTTTTCCTCTTGGCTGTTTTTACACAAGTTTGTGCTTAGGTGACCGCAGCACCACGCGACCAGTCTTGTTCATCCTGGATGAGTTTGACCTGTTCGCTCACCACAAGAACCAAACTCTGCTTTACAACCTGTTGGATGTATCTCAGTCAGCCCAAGCGCCTGTTGCTGTGGTCGGACTCACCTGCAGGCTGGTCAGTTATCCTCCTGTCAAGTTACAATCATTGTTTGAACCGAATTGAGTCGATATTGTGTCTGATTCATTCAAAAAATATGGCCAGGTGCATCTAAAACAGGGTCATTAAATCAGACACATTTAGGTTCCCAGAAAATATAAAATCAGTGGAGGTTTTTGCACTGCATTCCAGGATGTCTTGGAGTTGCTGGAAAAGCGGGTGAAATCGCGGTTTTCCCATCGTCAGATCCACCTGCTGAGCAATCTGAGCTTCACTCAATACCTGGAGCGAGTCGCATCCCAGCTCAGCCTGCCCGACAACTTCCCTGACAGGGAATTCATGTTTGACTGGAACAGCAGCGTGCGGGTAGGGCAAAGAAATGTTGGCACAGTCAAACAGCAGCAGTCATGTAACTATTTGTTCTCATATTTTATCAATAGAGCTTTTGTGAAGACAAATCAGTGGAGGAGATTTTACAGAGGCATTTTAATTTCAGTAAAGACTTCCACTCTTTGCACATGCTGCTGGTGAGGGAATCGTCGCTTAAGATACAAAACATTTGATATTTGTTTGTCCCAAACGAATGAGTGAATATTGACTATATATGGGTTATGTCACAAAGTTGAACTCGATTGTTATGTTTCCTTCCAGATGTTGTGTTTGAGTCGTGTCTCTACCGAAAATCCGACCATCAAGCCTGCCGACATACTTGAAGCCAGCAGACTGTGTTTTAGCGATGCCAAGTCCAATATGCTTCATGGTAAAATAAGACAGAATGGGATCATTCATGCAATGGGATTGGACCCTTCGGTTCACATCGGCTGCTGCATATCTTGCTTTCCTTCAGGTCTATCGATCCTCGAGCTGTGCCTGGTCATCGCCATGAAACACCTCAATGACATCTACGAAGGAGAGCCATTCAACTTTCAGATGGTTCACAACGGTACCATGCGATTTACATGCCAATGAATGTGATCCGTTTGAGTATTCTTTTTTTGAGCCATTTTCATTTTCAGAATTTAAGAAGTTTCTTCAGAGAAAGTCCAGTTCCGTGTACAACTTTGAACAACCTGTTGTCATGAAGGTGGTTGTAAACACTCAAGTTACTCGAACTGGAAGCCCCAGGCATGGTCATCCAGCGGCTTTCTTGCTTCCCGCAGGCCTACGAGCATCTGCAGCAGCTGGAGTTGATCCGACCAGTGGATGGCTCTTCCGCCAAAACACAGCGTGAATATCAGTTGATGAACCTGGCACTGGACACCAGTCAGATCGTAGAGGCCCTGCACAAATATCCGCAATGCCCCACAGACATCAAACAATGGGGCATATCTGCATTCGGTTAGGGTTCATATCCTCACCACATGAGAGAATGTCATTTCATCATTGTACTGTTGTCTTTCTCAAATAATAAAGCTAATCTTTTGATAACAATAAGAGATTTTAGTGTCATTGCGGAATAAGCATCACTCTGACCCTCACACAAATAATCCATAAAAAAAATGCAGACTTTTACAAGTACTGTAATTCTTAATTTAAAAAAAAAACTGAAAATACCTCTTTGGTTTGTGTCGGTGTATCTTGTGTATTTGCATATCGAATATTACTTAGTCCCTGTCGTAAGAGATGTGAATTGTCATAAAACTGACACGTGTGCATCCAAGGAAAGAAAAGGCAAACATCAATTTTCACAATCTAGAAACATTTATTTACATCACATGGATCACTTAAACGGATTAAAATTTTCCACCGGCTAACACCACTTACAGCGCTGATCACAGATCAGTTTCATCTCTTCCGGGAAGAGTCCACAGTTGCTGATGGCTTTTATCTCATTTGTCACCGACATAAAAATACACATCGTGTATCTGTCTATGAAGACCAGTGACCCAAAAGGAAAAGAACCTTCCGTGTTCTCCCCATGAGAATCTGCATGTCTTTGATCAGCGCTGCATTTTAGAGAACCTCAAGAATAGTGAGGTCATAAACTTAGTGTTTTTTTCCTTATTTTAAGAAACTTCTGACCTTGCAACCAAACGATCGCAGTCTTGGTAATGAGGTCATTGGAGATCAACGCTTCCTCTTGAATTCTTAACAGCAGGGTCAAGAAGGAAGTTGAGGCGGTGGAATGGAACACCGACTGATTTCATGACCACAGTATTGCAAATGTCAGGGGAACTGCTCGGGTTCCCTGAGCAACACCACTGTAAGTGCTTTCTGGGGAAAAATCAGCAAAATACACCAATGAGCCCCTATCTTACACAAAGCTCAATTGTGGTGTACAGTTGAAACCAAAACACAAGAAGTACAAATGAATGTTCTGTATAGGAAACAGATTTTTCACACACACACACTTATAAAGATTGAGCTCATAGGATATACTTGATTTAATACGTTCGCATGTCTGTACAGGTCCTCGGCTGTTTCAAATAGAAGGGCAACAAGACACAAAAGATTCACAGGTATTCAGAAGCACAGCCATGCTGCTGGCTTAGAGGAAGTCTTGCTGGGAAAATCTATTCATACACCTTTAAAGGACAACCGACGTCTCCAGACAAGTTATGTCCATAATTTGTAAAATGGCTTCAAATGGCGTATTTTAATAAGATTCCACCGCATATAGCTATATTTTATGTTTTAAGACTCGTGCTGAACATTCAGGAAG
Source organism: Hippocampus bargibanti (assembly GCF_051943395.1). Lineage (NCBI taxonomy): Eukaryota > Metazoa > Chordata > Actinopteri > Syngnathiformes > Syngnathidae > Hippocampus > Hippocampus bargibanti. The sequence continues at coordinate 18,680,133 of NC_142734.1, forward strand.
CCTTGTTTTTGAGTTGGTGACGAGTCCTCACGTGACGTCAGAAAAGGACCGCCTCCTGACCGTAAAAAAGACGCACTGTAGCGTCTTTCCATCACGTCAATGTATTTTGCTGTACTGTTTTTTTTAAACCCCTGTGTTACATCCAAAAGCCGCCAGCAGAGGGAGTCCAAGCTCCATGCAAGGAATGTATCAGCCTGTGGAAACGGGCTGATTCATTCCTCACAGGAGCTGATCGCCATTTTTCTGCCTCTTTTGTGGGACGTTATATTGCAGTCCAGATGCCTCAAAATGACACAGAAGGACTTCTTTAATCGATGGCAAACATGTATGCTTTCCTCCTCAGAACTATTTGAATCATATTCATAACTGGATGTGTAACAAGCATATTATCCAAATCTGAAACCATTGTTTTTATTCTCCAGCAATGCAAGACGTCTTGGCGTGACGTCACGAACTGGGGGCGGGACTTTCTGAAAATGCCCAATTTGCAGCTCAATTTTTTTGCAGATTTTGGACACTTTAAGTCATTTTTATTTGTGTTTTGCATTTGACGAAAAAATATCATACTGCGTGTTTTGGGTATTTTAGATGCTATAAAACGTTTTTCTGATGTCAGTTAAAAAACAAAAAAGTGACGTCGGTTGCCCTTTAAATTGAACACCAAGACCACAGCGGAGCCACGAGTCAAACTGATTTTCAAAGATTGTCTCCCGTGATCTCATTTTGAAACATTAAGTGCTCCATAAAGAAAACCGAAGTACTTCTTTCTGTGGTTTGATTGAATGAGCCAGCTGCTGATTTTGGTTTTCGCCCGGAGGCGTATGAATGAACCTGAAACACTTGACTGTTTTCTACCATAACGGCACAATCACAAGATGGTCAGCTGAAAGCGGAGCTCGACTTTGAACACGGGCCACGAACGATCTGTCCAGTTACAGCAAACCACAGTCAATAACATTCATTTGTGGTCTTGAACGGAGAGTAAGGAGCAGTTTGCATCTTTTCCTAAAGAGTAAAGTGAATTCCTTCCTGATTTACAAGTAAGGATACCCCAACCATTTCCCCCCAAACGACAAGCTGAACTCATGCCAACTCGTAGCGGTTGGAGTTGCAGCGGCGTTACAAGCCCAATAACTTTAGGTCTTTGAGTAAAAAATAAATACCACAAATCAACATGAAAGGATTCAAATCTAAATTAAATGCTACACGTTATTTGTGTGTGTACTGAAAGTCACTCTTGCAGCTAAAGTGTTGAGTCGTTTGTGGAACTGGTTGCATAAAACTTACCAGAACATAGAAAAGCATAGAAGTACTGAATCCCTGAATGGTGTTTTGGGACTGTTTCACTGATGCAGTTTGAAGTCACTGTACAGGAAGGCGTCGTTTGACAAGGTGTGGTTTTAAGGACACATTGCAGATCATTTTAGTTTTTGAATGGGAATTTGAATAGCTGGAGAGATTTGAAATTGAAAAGATTTGAGGACAGGACTTTTCAATTTGGTTTACTTGCCACACTTCCCGCAATCTGAAATCCCTGTGAGTGAGGTAGTGTCAAGCTTTGAGAGGGCAATAAAGTCATAGCCAATTAAGGGGGGAGCGCCAACAGAATGAGAGAAACAAGAGTGTTCCATTGATTCAAAGATCATGCTGCAATAACAAAGGACATTGATGGCTTTGACTTCCTTTGGGTTTCCCGTGCTGCTGAAATAAGTTTTATTCTGAGCTTGGGGTCTGACCGACCTTAACAACAGTTCTGAGTGCCTTGCATGCTGGGTCCGAGAGGACAGTAATTTCATCTGTGCTGTATGTCATGCATATTAGCATATTTGACAATAAAGCTGACTTTGAATTATGACGGGGAAAACAGACACCAGGGAACCCAGAGATCTGCCCATTATCAAATGCTTTCAGAATGCCATGTCTGCATTCATACATTTCCCCAACTCATCTGCTGATTTCAAACCGCATCATGTGGAACAAACTCAAAGCTTGAGGAGACTGCAGTTTTACCGGCACCGGTGTAATGGAACCCAAAAATAGTTGGAGGAGGAAAGAAAAAAAGCAGATACATCCGTTTGGCCTGACATCTACAAGAGTAACAACTTTATGGTATCAGAATCAGAAAGCCTTTAATAGTCCCACAATGGTGAAATTTGCAGAAGAAATGGCACCAGGATGAAAGATGCATGTCTACTCTCGTTTGATGGCGGCACAGACTTGATGTGTTTGGCTTGGAAACTGTATATGACTGGCAGTTTAGTTTGGTGGGAACCCAACCTGGATTGTTACTACTGTGGTGACTTGATTTGGCGATGAAAGGCGCAGCGTTAAAAGTCACAACCAGTGCGGAAGCGAGACCTGGTACTACACCTCGGTCAGCGAGCTCACACCGTAACCTGAATTTTAAACAAAGAACGGCAGTCTTGTGACTTTACTGTCCAGCATTAGTGTCGAGATGAGGTGAGAAGAAGCGCAAGAAGTCGCGACCTGAAAAACGCTGATCTGAGAATCGCGAGAGTGACAAGGATGGCTAGCAAAGATTCCTGAGGCGTATGAACAGAGAGCAAAAACCCTTAATAGTAGTCAAATGATGTGTGCAATCAAACAAAGAATTGAGCTGGCTCTACTGAATACATTTCCAGAACAGGGCTGGTACCTTTGGAATCTTCCTCAAAACCGCATTTCAAACTTGAAACTCCAAAGACAAACAAGGTCTGATTTACTGTGTCATTCAGGCTATTAAAAATACAGTATTCAGAATTCAGACAACATGAACAAATTTCAAAATAAAAGGGAGGAAAAAACTTCACGGGTCTCTAAGATTTGGACTGGTTCCTATTGTTGGAGCAATGCTAGCTAATCAACTGCAAGAAAAAAGAAGAATCATGGCTAAACAAAGGGCAAGGTATTTAATCGACTAGCAAAGAAGTCGGAACACTCGCTAATGTGTGGCCATATCTACTGACACTCTGCTAACGACATTACCCATGAGCACCAATAAGGGTTGTATCGTTACGATGCAATTAAGCTTGTGAAAAGTGATGAGTGAGCAGTAACTATGAACAGTGAGAGGGACTAAACATACGTGTCCATCTGAACTGAGGTATCCTGGTTGAAGGAGGTCTATGGTTTTTATCATAGTAATGCTTGAAAAATGGATCACCTGGCCCAACCCCACCCTATCCCCTTAAAATAAGATAAAATGGATTAACAAGTCAAGTGGGTTCATAATACATTATGTACAGCAGCATTACACTATAAACATTCAAAAGCCGTTGCTTATTGGCAGAATGTTAGTCGATACTTCAAAAACAAACAAACAACCAAAAAAAGATACACGCACAAGAAAACAGCAAAAGTATCAAGAGCCATACGCCCATATTCTTCTTTTTTGAAGTATTGAGAGTTTGGTGAAATTCTGCAAATTTGCAAGGTATTTTCTCACTGTTGAAGATCCAGTTGACGCTCTGACGTGTCGTGTATATAAAACCGTGATCCAGCTGTTTGTTGAGTCTCGCCGTTTCTGCACCGTCACTCGTTTGCGCCGTCATCATCATAGGCAAATGGTTCCAACTGTTTAAATCCTCAGGCACACACGTTGTCATGAGGTGGAGTTCATTTGATGTAGTGAGGTGGGCGCATGGTATGTCCTGAGTGCGGGTAGCGGCCGGTACTTTACAAAAACAAAACCCGACAACAAAAACGCCGAGCAAACCAGAATGACACAAGCTAACGCAACCAAACCAACCAGGGTCGGCTGCTCGTCCCCCAAATCTGATGCTTGTCTGGTAGTGCGTTGGCTGATCATAAGCTGGACTCCTTGGGTGGGAGGTCCACATTAGTCACCATAGTGACGACGGTGACGATCTCCTCAGGACCGATAATTGGAGCCTGTCGCTGCATCTGGCCAATGCGCTCCTCTACACAGCCAGCAGAGAGTCGGGCCTCGGCCTCGTGGTCCCAGCAGTCTTCAATCGTTTCGCAGAGCATGGCTAGACCCTGAGGGATGCCAGATGATCAACATCATTATCGCAGCAAGAAACAATTATTGTATTCACCAATGATGGATATTCAGCTTTAACTTTTAGAGATTAAATTAATTTGACCATATTGAAACATTCCTATGCACACGACCAAGTGTTTAGAATTGTGGTGGTTTGCGGACAACTTGCGATTCTGCAACATGGAGCAGGAAGATAAAAAAAAAAATCCAGGTATCAATCAAAACATTTCCTGGGACGTCCAATCACAGCAGGAGAAGCTTATACCAGATGTTATCTCCAGTAGACTCGATTATAGTCATGGTCATCAGATTGGGGTCTCTCAAAAGTCCATACCACAATAAATAGATCGGAGCATATTACTCCACGTCCAGTCCTAAAGGCTATTCAATGGCTGACGTTTGGCAATAGAAAAGACTCAAGTTCTGCTCGTGGTCTGCAAATCACCAAATGGCTTGGTTCCTAAACGCATTAAGCAAATTACATTAAAAATATACATATTACATATATAAACCCAACAGGGCTCTGAGTAAATTAATTAGTGACAGACAGAAGGAATAGCGCTCTTCCACAAGATGTTACAATAAATGGGTGAATACGGGTTGCCACTCCTGATGCTGAATAATAGATTCACTTAATTCACTGAGTCAATTAATGTTGGGAAATACACCTGCAGGATTATTTGCTGAAAGGAGATTGTCACGATGCCAAAAGAAATGTTAAATAATTTTGTGTTTTCTGGATTTTGGATGGGAGAAAGGTACGCATTTCTCCCCATCCAAAACAGTAGAGTTGGGCGACCACTAATTAACTCTGAGAAGGTGATTGCAACCACCTGGGAATGGCCAATTGCCACTGGGACTCGATTGGCCAGAAGCTCAGGTGAAGCACCTTTAAAGCCAGACTGAGCAAGTCACTTCGAGGAGGAGGAAGAAGAGGGACAAAGGACAACCTGGAGAGCAGTGTTACCTGGGGTCTGCCGAAAACTGATATCAACTTCAAAAAAAGAAAACTCACAATAGCCTTCCTGCATCTGGCTGAGTGAACTTTTATCAACTTTCCACCTGCTTGCTGTCTCGCCGCACGACAGAGATCATCATTTTTGATGGAGAGGTACTATTCATCAATTGTTAGATGGGCTGGCACAACGTCAGGGCAAATTTGAGCAAGATCTGGAACCCTGAGTTGCTCCTGATGCTGCTTCATCAATAGTTGATTGAGGACAGGTTTTGAAAGGCGCTTAGAAATGGAATGTATTACTATTATTACTTTAACCTTGCTTTGAACTGTATGACCCCTAAATGAACATATGTGCATCGTCTGGGTTTTATGATGTCAAAATGTGATTATGATGATGATGACGTCAAATTGCATCGATCTCGTTGTTAAACAGCTGCTCTGAATTTTGCCGTTACACTTCTTGTTTGAGAAAAGCAAGTTGTCAAAACAAGATTAAAACACTGAAGAGAGGTAAAAGTGTCGAGATGGCCAAATTTAGGTCACCTGTCATGGTAATACATAGTGCATTTTTGGATTAATCCTGAAATTTCAGGCAAAATGTCTCATGAGAAGAGCATTTTGAAAATATATCTACAATTTAAAAAAAACTAAAACAAAACAGGACACACCGTGTGTTTCTGCCAGCAGTCTCGAAGGCAGGGGCGTAGCTTCTTGTGCACAACCACCTCCTGCATGTCCTCCAGAGACGGATGTTGGCCCACCTCTTCCTCGAAGGGCAGCATGTACTCATCTACCGGGCCTGGTGGCACACGATTGCCTGATTAACGTTGTCATTACAATATGGTAACGTGGTCCAGCAACGGCCAATCAACAAAGAGGCTCACCATCAGCAGCAGTGCATCTTGAAGAGAGTTCCCACAGGACAAGACCGAAGGCGTACATGTCAATGCGCAGAAAGGAGTCACGCTGGAAATTAATGGCTCCCTCGAGGACCTCTGGAGCCATGTAACGCCGCGTTCCCACCTTTAGGTCCAAAGGACACACATTACGTAGGGTGAAAGCATATTACCGATGACACAAGGAAGATCTCTGAACATACTTGCCCATGTGTGTCCCCTGCTGATTTTCCAGCTTCAAATTTCAGCGCAAGACCAAAGTCAGCGATGCAAGCTGTAAGGTTGTTCTTCAGAAGCACGTTCTTGCTCTTGATGTCCCTGAAATAGAACCACAGAGATTTAGGATGAGAGGAAGCGCCAAACCAGTCTTCTTTTAATTTTCAATTGTGTAAATAAATACGTTTTTAAAATTAGATTTTTAACTCTTTCACTGCCATTCACAAATTTATTTGGGAATTGAAAATATGACGTAGAACAGCATTTCCGAATTAGTTCGGGTTTTGTTTTTTCTTGCTTGGGTGCTGATAAAGCGCTGGCCAGGCCTCTGGCAATGTTTTTCCCTTCCACGGGGGAAATCATGTCCCCCGTGGATGGGAAGACCACCCTCATTTCAAGCTCATATAACTCCAGACACATATAATTTAGGAAAAAAACTCTTGTTTTCTGATGAAAGAACAGAGTAAGGTTTGTTATGCTGCATTGAATGTTTATGTGGTCCTAAAACTCAATATTCTGTGGGTCCTGAAATTCGAATGACAATGACAATGGAGTGGACACAATTTTGCACGTCTGGCAGTGAATGAGTTGATATTATTTAAAAAATGAATAAAATGAATACAAATGTTTTTATAAAAATTAAATTACTGTTAAACTGGTTGTGTCTAGGCAACCTGGTCAACTGAGACATAAACACATGCGACAATGATTCAGACGTCTGATTGGAGAACCTGTGAGCAATGGAGGGCTTGTGTCCGTCTTTATGTCCCGGGATATCTTCGTGGAGGTAGGCCAGACCACGGGCAGCCGTCTGAGTGATGTGGCACAGCTCATTCCAGGACACCACATTGGCCTTTAGATAGTCTGTCAGGGAGCCCTGCCAGTGGGAGCCAAGTGTCAGTTTTGGCATTCACGCTTTTGAATCCATCACGTCACATCGCAATTTATTATTTAATTCTCTATTAGTTTAAAATGTAAAACCACCCTTAATTTTTGCAGCAATTTAAACTTCCAGAGAGTGATCATAAATTAAATTCCCTGCCAAGTTTTTGTTAGATGGCCTTGTCACGAAACATATTGGGGGAAAGATATTGCATACGGATCACAATAAATGACAATATCATTGATGATTTGTAATGCCAATGATATTAGAATATTCGAGCATAATACTTCACACTACCCTCTTATAATGCAATTGATGTAATTGTCAAAAACATCAAATGTTAGCGATAAAACAAAGAACAATAAATAGAATATCTTAGACATTTGAAAAATATCAATTTGGAATGAACAGTATCACAAATACAAACTTGTACTATCCACAGGCTGTACACCTGCTCATTGAAACAGGTATGGCTCTGTGCAATTATTCATGTGAGATACAGTAATCAATATTGATTGAGTAGAGAGGTACGGTTGCTGGCAATACTGCCCTCATAGTGTCAGCAGTGCAAAAAAAGGTTCTTGCAAGTAAAATTTGACGTTTCTACACTAGTGAACACTAGAGGGCAAACAGCACCTGTAAACGTTACATTGATAGTCGGTTTGTCCTGGTTGTTGTTTTTTTTAATTATAAGACAGTTGTAAGCATATAACTCAAGCTTCCAGAAAAAAAGACAGCTGTCTGTGCATTGGCCAGAAAAAAAGAAAGACAGTTTAAGCAGGTATGGCACACATGGCTTTGCAGGTGAGCAGCATTGCATGCAGATCTATGGTGGAAACAATCAGCTGTCAGGCATCATGAAAAATCCTGCTGTGCCAAAATACTGAAGGCCGCCGAACATTTCGCTGTTTTCAAGGCTGCACTTTATAGCCAGAAAAGGGAGGAGTTGCGCAGATCTGAGTTATGGATCCTCTCAAGCCCCCTGCTGAGAAAACAATTACAGGTGCTGATTTATGAGCCACTTAAGTGATGTGCTCTGTCTAGTGCAACCTTGCCAAAAAGTCCTTCAACACAAATGTTTTCCAAGCGATTTCTACTCCAAGTAGAAAGATAAGTGCACTACACCGTGCACCTATAATTTTTCAGATCAAGAAGGTGGCATTGGTGAAATTATTAAAACACTGGGGGTGGGGGGCTAGTGTACTGACTAATCTTGCTTCCACTACATTCACTAACACGGAAAAAAAATCTGGCAGGAAATAAAGACAATGAGTATACAGGTATAAACCCAATATAAAGGTCACTTGTCACATGATTGGACTCAAGTTACATGTTTTGGCTTGAATAGAAAAATATTTTTTTTCCAGGCAGCCTACCTTGTCATGGTAGGTGGTGATGAGCCACAGCTCCAAGTCCAGGTTGTTGTTCCTCTTCTCCACGCCGATGAAGTGGAGGATATTTTCATGCTTCATGCCACTCACGCTGTAAATCTCGTACTCGTTTTGCCACGAAAGCTTGTCCTACAAGATGCAAGATAACACTATTGTTCCTGTGATCAAAATACTGAGCTAAACCTGGTATTGAACATGACATAGGAATGGTTGCAAAATTCAGGGAGGTCTCAAAGTTGAAAACTTGTGGAAATTCATTGGTATCAGCGAGGAACACCTTTTCTAACTGTGTGACCAACTGAACCATGACATACAAATAAATCTGGTGAATAGTCATATTGACTCCCATTTTCACCCTTTAAATTTGGAAGATATCCCCATTTTATCAATGACAGGATGATGCCAGTAGAATCCTGATCAAATATTCAAAGTCACTGCTCTTTTGTTCATATTTTGTGATGTCCCACTGACACTCAAATCCATCAAGAAATGAACACCTGAATCGGGAAGATCTTCACGGCCACATATTCATTCAGAAGCTGGGCCTTCCATACGCATCCAAAGCGTCCCCTGGCCTTCATTTCAATTAGCTGCAGTGGTTTATGTCCCAGGATAGGAGATGGTGGCGAAGGGCCGGGATCCTGCGGGAGCAGGCAAAGCATTAAAATTGTGTTGATGAGAGTGATAGATTATCCTTGCAGTCATGTTATGCATTCCGACTGGGTCACTATGCAGTAACACTTGGTTCCACAAGAGGTGACGATGAGTACACGGGCATGGTATTGGAAGTCGAACAAATAGTAAGACTTGAACCACCTTCATGCATGATGTCTCGTGAGATGCCTGAGAGTATCTAACAAGGCCTGAGGTTTAACAATCAAATGATTAACTTTGCACCTGTTTGCCTGTATATTTGGACTCGCCTCAAGACTGGAGGCCAAGAACGCACGTTGGTAATTTGAAGAGTATGGTTACCACAGTTATGGGCGATTTAATCGTTTTGTGTTTTGACAATTGGGTGACGTGAAAATGTTCAAACGTGAGCTGTGTTGTCATTGCACTTCTTCCATTCATTTATATCGGATGTTTTGGTTTTACTTCTCAGCTTAAAAACAGCTACATTATTTGTACAGTGCACTTGTGCAATCATAGTAACTTGGAAATATTACTTGGCCAGCATTAGTCATCATTAATGTTTTTTTACTCTTTTCTTGACATTACTTTTGAAAAGAATTGTCTGACGGCACCAGTGCAGCCATGCGAGATTTCTTGCTATGTTTGTATTGGAGAATTCCAGGATAAATCCACATGACGGTTTTTTTTAAATAGGGATTTTAGTTTGTCTTTTGAAGACAAATGTACATTGCCTCTGCTCTAATTGAAGAGGAAACTGCATATTTCCTCCTTCCTGATTGGAAATGAGATTGAAAACCCACATGCAGGTGTGCCTGTTAATCACATAAAAACTTCAGTGAAAGCAAAAGACAGCAAGTGTTCCAAATCAAAAACAGGTCCAACACAGCAAGTGATCTGGTTTAATTTGATCACTTTCAGATGTGACATCACGGAGAGGGTGGGGCTTGGGTTTGTTTGCAAACAGAGGGAGAAACACAGAGTGAGGGGAGGGTTACAACAAGGCATGCTATTGGAAAAAGTGGCTCATTGAGGCTGGTTCACGACTGATGGATTTGGATGTCAGCAGATGTAGTGCTGGAATCTTTCCAGACCTCTGCAGTGATGGTATGAGAGAAATGAACAAAGGAATCCTTCTGCCACACCGGCAAGGTTCCTGTTTTTACTTGAACAGAGGGGCTTAGGCGATAAGCCACGGCAAGTTTCGAAACCCCGAGGCCAACCGGATCCGCTCGACCATTGTGTTCACGCAGTCGAAGTGCAAGCTTGTCAATCCGAGGCTGTTTGAATGGGCAGTTAAGGGCGAGGCTCAGCATACAAATATCATCTCCAGACAAAAGGCTGCGGATATCTTGCATACATAAAGTCTGACAAAACTAAGAAGGAAAAAAAAAAAACATCAGGTGTGGTTGAATGGAAAGACAGTTTAATGGGAAAAGATTTGAAAAAGATAAATTCCAGCAATTCAGATGAGAAACGAAACCACAATCAGGCCAATTAACAAATTGGACAACTAAGGTCAAAATACACCTGAATGAAATCTGTCAATAAAGCCGTTGTTGACAAAGCAATGTTGTTTCGGGAGGTCCAAAATTGTATCTCAATGTAACGCAGGCGCATTGTAGAACACACGGCTGTTGTTACATTGCTGTGCCGCTCAAGATAAAACAGCGAGATAACGCTTTGCCCGCAGCTGAAAATTCCAACTACAATACACGCGGTTCAAACATGGCTTTAGAATACGAGGAAAGCTACGCGGCTGTCCAGAAAGTTATACAAATGAGTTTTCTGTGTTAAAGCTGAGTTGCAACTGGAGTCGTTTCAATAACGTCAAAAAAAGCTAATTTTAATTGCGTCTTGTGTGTGTAAAAATGGCCTGAAAATCAGAATCCATGTACAGAAAAAACATAGTGCACCATACAAGGCTGATAAAAGCTGAATGAATCTATTGTGCTTGGGGATGTCTCTCAGGAATTGCGGGTTCGTCAAGCTTTCAAGATTCAATCATGATTGGGGTCTGATTTGTGTTCTAAAACCCAGTGGCACATCTTTTCTTGAGTTGGTCCAGTCTAAAAACAGGCTACAGAAAGACCATCTCAACAGAGGGTCAGATTAGGTCTCAGTGAGAAGTCACTGGATCCCACTCGGAGAGCGCCATTGCATCCAGCGGCGGTGTATAGCGCTCATACAGCACAAAACAGAAAGCCAGGCACCAACAATCGGTCACTTCATGCCGTCCCTCTCAACAATCAGCCTTCTCTCAGGCACTAATCAAGTCAGCCTGACATTTCCTTTAATTGGCACTTATTCACGTTTAGTGCAAGTGCGTGTAACTATTGAAACATTACTCTTAAAAGGTGAGGGATGTTCAGCTTTCGGTGAAATTCACAATGCACTAGAACGGTTCAGTGTTCCTGTGCTTCATTTACAACCTGCTGTCCTCTTACAAGGAGCAGAATGCCAAATCAAAACAGGTCTTTGACTTTCCTATACGGTCTCGTCTGCAGCTCTCTCACAAATTGTGCTGATGAGCTAAGTGACCCATTTATCTCTAAGACCATCCTGAAGCAAACCTTGCAACAATAAGGTACTGTTTATTGATTGTTTCGCGTCATCTTTGTTTCGTGATGTCAAAAAGCATGCTGGAGTGAATGGTGAAAAATACATTCTAAGCGAACAATATATTTACTGGTCCCTTCACAGACCCAACACATGTTAGGCTACCAATTCGATCCTTGTTTGCGAACAAAAAAGTGTACCCCCCCAAATAACATCCATCCATCCATTTTCCGTACTGCTTATTCCTCATTAGGGTCGCTGGAGCCTATCTCAGCTGTCTTCGGGCACGAGGTGGGGGACACCTTGAATTGGTTGCCAGCCAATCGCAGGGCACAAAGATGTACAACAGTCACTCTCACACTCACACCTAGGGACAATTTGGAGTGGTCAATCTGCCTGCCATGCATGTTTCTGGAGTATGGGAGGAACCCGGAGGACCCGGAGAAAACCCACGCGGGCCCGGGGAGAACATGCAAACTCCACACAGGGAGGCCGCAACGGGACGCGAACCGGCGACCTCTGCACTGGGAAGCCGGGGTGCTAACCACTCGACTACCGGGCCGCCCCAAATAACATTAAAATACTAAATAAATATTTGGACATTTGCATTCAAGGGCTTGAAGAAGGTCAAAGATATTTCACCAATATTGTGCATTTTAGAATCAGCCTGAACTTTCGTCCCGAAACTTTTAGGAGACATGTATTTGGCTTTAAAGGACAACCGACGTCTCCGGACAAGTTGTGTCCATAATTTGTAAAATCGCTTCAAAGGACTTCTACTGAGCGTATTTTACAAAGATTCCACCGCATATAGCTATATTTGACGTTTTAAGACTCTCGCTGAATATTCCGGAAGTCTTGTTTTTGAGTTGGTGACGAGTCCTCACCCTACGTCACTGAAGGAATGCCCCTCAGCGAGAAAGGACATACCTTCCATCACCTCAATGCATTTTGCAATACTTTGTTTGGCTTGAAAACTTCATGTTGATCCGTGTTGATGGTGAAATTAGAAGGAAAACACATAAATAGCGCGACAGTAAATCGTTGTGTGTTGCGCCAAGACTTCTACAGTGTATTTGATGTTTGCTTAAAAAACATCCCAGGAGACAATTTCCACTGAGCTTTGTTGCCATCTTCTGCCTTTTTTGGGTACTGTGAGTACTAAAGAGTTTGTCACTACATTTCTCTCCACATGCATCAAAATGACCGGAATAAATCTTTAATTGATTGCAAACATGTATGATTTCCTCTTCAGAACTATTTGAATCATATTCATAACTGGATGAGTAACAAGAAAGCATCTTTTCCGCATCTGAAGCTATTGTTTTGATTCTCGAGCAAGGGAAGACGTATTGGCGTTACACCACGAACAAGGGGGCGGGAACTTCTGAAACTGGCCACTTCCGGGTTCAATTTGAAGTAGTTTTTGGACACTAAGTCATTTTTATTGGTGTTTTGCATTTGACTAAAAATATGATACTGCGTGTTTTGGGTATTTTAGATGCTATAAAACGTTTTTCCGATGTTAGTTAGAAAACAAAAAAGTGATGTCGGTTGTCCTTTAAATGTTGACAAAATGACATTCTGGAAAATGACATTCAGCTCAGGCTTGGGGTCCTTTTGACAGTGACAAAATGGTGGATGGGAGGTGCATAACTTGGTTGTGCCTCAATTTTTATGTCAACATAGGAAAGGGCAGCATACTGGCCATCGGTGGAGCAGATTCAAGCACAATATGTTACAGAGACATCACACGTAGACATTCTCGTGAAAAAGAGGGGGAAGGGCTGCATTTAGAGCTGTGGAGTCACCTACTTTCCACCATGCACAATATATTTTCAGCAGAAAACACAAAGACATTCACACGTGCAATAAACCCAGGCAGCACATACAAAGGTTAAAAAAATACAGACAGAAATGTGCGAGGTATTAAATGAACAAGATGCTGTGGAAAAGTGAAGAGAATAAGAAAATGACAGCCCGGGACTGAAGTGGAGAATCCATACTGAACGCAAAGGAAGGGAGAAATTAACTGTGTTTTAACTACAATTGAACTTCTCTTACCTCCACCATAATGTGAAAGGGGTGCTTCATGAAAAAGAACATAAGAAGCAAACAGAGAAATTATTGGTATTTTATGTCAGTTAGAGGATGGAAAGAGATTGGAGGTTAGCGGTAATGGAAAGAATTCTTCCTGCCTCTGACACCAACTTTGTCCTGTCTGCAACATTGATGGCATAATTAAAACTAAAGGAGAGAATGGGATGAGAGCAATGCCAGATGACACTCCGAATGTTAAGAAGAATAGAAAAACGTTTGAGCATGCAGCACCGATTATGTGAAGACAAGTCAGTAAAGACAACCTAAGCATCCCAGCTTTGTATTGTATTCTATCTCAAGCTTTGTTTTGAGAAATTTGGTCAAATGTTCAGCTGTTACCTGGAATTTATATACTGATGGACACCACTCCCACTTAACTTCAAGAAGGTTTGCTGTGTTTGTCTCACAAAGGAAAAAAGAGGAAAACACTGGGGAAAAAAAAACATTAGCACCGATATGGAAAATTTATGCAAAACAATATACAAAAATTGAGGTTGTTCTAAGAAAAAGAATGCACACTTGAAAATAGCTCATGTTGAAAACAAGGAGCACATTAATGATTAAATGCTGCGCGCATCTCAGTATAAATCCTGCAGGTTGAGACAATCAATTTCAGTTTGGCACACAGAGGCGTGAAAAATGGAGTCCTGATGGCAAGTATGCAGTCTATGAAGAAACTGCTACTCTGCTGCACACATGTCATCCTGGATGTTTTTTTTTGGTGTGAGCAACAGTTTTATTCCATTTTCCCCCTTAAATCATGATGACACAATCTGATTAACATCCTTATAATGTCAATGGGGAAAATAAGTATATAATCTGGATTGATAGCTTACATTGCAGTGTACGGTTAAAGTAAAGGTGGCAAAGGCCAAACAAGAGGCCTATGATGACTTGGATGCTCGGCTGGACAGCAAGGAAGGCAAGCCTGATCTTTACAGGCTGGCGAGACAGAGAGACAAAGATGGTAAGGACCTGCAACAGGTTCGGGTGATTAAGGATAGAGATGGCAATGTATTAACAGGTGCCAGTAGTGTGATGGCAAGATGGAAAGAGTACTTTGAAGAATTTATGAATGAGGAAAATGAGAAGGAACAAAGAGTAGAAGACGTGACTGTTGTGGACCAAGATGTAGCAAACATTAGCAAGGATGAAGTGATGAGGGCGCTGAAGAGGATGAAGGGTGGAAAGGCACTTGGGTCTGATGATTTACCAATCGAGGTATGGAAGTGTCTTGGAGAGGTGGAGGTTCCTGACTGGGTTATTCAACAAGATCTTAGATGGTGAACAGATGCCTGAAGAATGGAGACGGAGTGTACTCGTGCCCATTTTTAAGAACAAAGGAGATCTGCAGAGTTGTACTAACTACAGATGAATAAAGTTGATGAGCCATACAATGAAACTCTGGGAAAGAGTAGTTGAAGCTAGACTAAGAGCAGAAGTGAACATTTGTGAGCAGCAGTATGGCTTCATGCCAAAAAAAAAAGAGTACGACAGAGTGCAGTGTTTGCTTTAAGAATGCTGACAGAGAAGTACAGAGAAGGTCAGAAGGAATTGCATTGTGTCTTTGTAGATATGGAGAAAGCGTATGACAGGGTGCCCAGAGAAGAACTGTGGCATTGCACGAGGAAGTCTGGAGTGACGCAAAAGTATGTCAGAGTGGTGCAGGACATGTATCATGACTGCAAGACAGTTGTGAGGTGTGCTGTCAGTGTGACGGAGGAATTCAAGGTGGGGGTAGGACTCCACCAGGGGTCAGCTCTGAGCCCCTTCTTATTTGCTATGGTGATGGACAGGCTGACGGACGATGTTAGACAAGAATCTCCTTGGACCATGATGTTTGCAGATGACATTGTGATCTGTAGCGAGAACAGGGAACAGGTGGCGGAGAAACTAGAGATGTGGAGATATGCCCTGGAAAAGGGAGAAATGAAGATCAGTCGCAGCAGGACGGAATATATGTGTGTGAATGAGATGGATCCAAGTGATGCTTCTGGGAGAAGAGATAAAGAATGTGGATGATTTTAAGTACTTGGGGTCAACTGTCCAGAGCAATGGAGAGTGTGGAAAAGAGGTGAAAAAGCTTGTCCAGGCAGGCTGGAGCGGCTGGAGAAAAATGTCAGGTGTGATGTGTGATAGAAGGGTTTCAGCAAGGATGAAAGGAAAAGTGTATGAAAAGCCATGATGTTTGGACTGGAGACAGTGCCACTGAAGAAAAGACAGGAAGCAGAGCTGGAGGTAGCAGAGCTGAAGATGTTGAGGTTTTATTTGGGAGTGACCAGGTTGGATAGGATCAGGAATGAGTGCATTAGAGGAACAACTCATATTAGAGGCTTTGGAGAGAAAGTCAGAGAGGCCAGACTGAGATGGTGAGATGTCCAGAGGAGAGAGACCGACTATATTGGGAGAAGGATGCTGAGCCTTGAACTGCCAGGCAGGACACCGAGAGGAGATGTGGTCAAAGAGGACATGAAGGTAGCTGGTGTGAGAGAAGAGGATGCACAAAACCGGGATAGATGGAGGACATTGATTCGCTGTGGCGACCCCTGAAGGGAAAAGCCGAAAGGAAAAGAAGAAGAATCTGGATTGATAGCTTAAATATTGCTGTTTAAAAAAAAAGCTTCACGGAAAGCGTTTGAGACTTGAGCAAGATATTTTTTTGATTTACAACACAAAAGAATTGGCTTTTGCTTCTCTGAAAACGAGCGTCACCGCCGGAAAAGTGCTAGCATTAACATTGCGCGGAAACCTTGAATGGTCGCAAGAGTTTCAGAATGGGCGGTGGCTGCTTGTTTGGACTTGTATGAATGTGCTGATGTTCAAGTTTGATCGCTGCAGTAATTTCACAGTGAAGTTGATATTAATTTATTCATTCGCATAAGTACGATGTAGTGGAATGTCATGATATGATGTCAGGTCAGATTTTTTCTTCACGCCCAGTGTTGATATACCGAAACGTGACTTGAAGCACATTTTCCTTCTACAACTAATTCTACTGAATAAAACAAATTATTAATTTCATACTGCAGCAGGATTGGCAACAGGAACATAACACCCCCGTTAACCCCAAAGTAATTTCATTCCATTTGGTAATTTGGTTTCATTGGAATTGAAATCCAAGGCCCTCTGTTAAAGCAAGTAATGCTGATCTCGTTTCCTCGGCGCAGGGCATTTGGACGAAGGCACAAACACGCACGCGCACACACAGAATTGTGATAGAAGTGGTTTCGGCCGCTTTAGGTTATTTTCCCTGTCAAATAGAGGAAAAATTGACCCCCAACCCCCTTTTTTAAAATTAGCGGCAGCTTAAACATGACAGCTGAATATTGTTGCAAAGAGTTTGGCTGTGTTAATACAGTTTTAAATTAGTGATACACAGTCCGATTTAGGTGGTTCAATGAATTGCCTTCCAATTGATTAAATGGTATAGTTGAGTTTTGTTTATTGCACGTAAATGCACGGACATCATTCAGTAGCTCGACACAATTTTGTTTCAGATTTTTTGATAGATGTAGATAAAACCAACCTTTGCTTTTTCAAAAATTTGCAGCTGGAACACCACTGCTATCAATGAATTTGCAGTCAAGCAAAAAAACGTTGAATAAAAAGCATTGAAAAGTTTGTGGACCGCTTACATACAATTATGAAGACTGCAGTCTATCCTATCTCCTATTTTGTTGAGTTAGCAAACGTTGTTCCATAATGTAATGATAAAGACATTGATGAATTATTCAATGAGTGATTATACATCATTTTACCAAACTGTTTTAAATGTGTTGACACGGTGAATTGCAGGACAGAGTCCTCATTTAGTTAAACGTCTTGGAACAAGCATATAAGACCAACTTAAAAGGATATGGTTGAGCATTAAAGGATGGATCAATAACGCTTTCATGACTGTGTTGAGTATGAAAGTACTTTTAATTTAATGTATTATTAATAGAGCCCAGGTCTTATTGTTTATACTGTACTCATGATTTTTCACAAAAAAAACAGAACATATTTTAATACTTAGCCAATCGATACCGTCCCAAATGTCTTAATTTTCATTTATTCAAACAAAGGTATCTTAAGATAAGACCATTTACATGACTAAAAGTATTTTGCTGCAGTACTTCAAGGCAAATTAACACATATACTGTAATTTTATTATGGGATATCAGTAATGAAGCAAAAGTATGATGCAAAGAAAAAAAATATGTCCCAAATAAATTACAATATAAAAAAATAAACAAAAGAAGTTTTACTGAGAGCAAAAACTAAATAAATATCGTAAATGACCAATAAATTCATTTCACATAGTGAATCATAAACTCAAGCTTCAAACAATGTAAAGCACACATTGCTGCAGGACATTTAGTAATGTAGTTTTCCGGTTGCGTATCACCAAGAAGCTATGTCATCAGGCAAGCATTTTAGATTAGGATGCTGGTGGGTGAGGAATCCTGCTCATGCTTGGACGCGTTCAATAGAACTTAAGCATCAAACAAACACTTTTTGTGGAATCCCGGCACCCATGTGAATGTTGTTTTCGCCATCGCCATTTTGATACAGTTACACAGAACCAAAGCACTGCAGATCCAAGAATAAAATTGAGCAATTAATTCACAATTATTCTGTCCATGTGTGTGTGTGTATAGTGTTATCAGCATCAGGACAACTATCATAAAGTCTTTTTAAATGCTGTTTGTTCCCAACGCCCCCATGAGATGCCTCCTTAAAGTTAAACCAATCACTAAACAAGCCCTCGAAGCAGAATAACCAAGTCTAGACTTACAACTATTTGCTTTTGCTTCTTTCCAAGACTGCCACAAGTAGGTGGGGATCCTAGAAAAGCATGAAAGATGACTTCTACAGACATTACAGTTACCTAATTTTCATCACACACTCCAGCTCAGTTTCGATCTTTTTGCATCAGGCGTCATTTTTTTTCATGCCACATCAAGAGTAGACTCAAAATTCAACCTGAGTTTTTAAGCACGTGGATATTTTTGCAAATTTCCCCATTGTGGCACTATTAAAGGCTTTCTGATTCTGATAAATGGGACATGAGGTTGCGTCTGCACTGACACACATCTGACAAGTACATCAACAGTTACAATATAATCGACCGTGAACCTGCATTGTTTTGAGGAACAGTGTTGACTTTCATTGAATCGCACTTGAAAAATGGGGCATAAATTTGACATTAATGAAGACAGGAGTCATTTAGCCACGCAAACGGTTCAATTATTTAGAATGGCAATACAATGATATCTTTAATTTCTCTATGTAATGTACAACTCAGAAAGTGCCGCCTCATTTTCTCAAGATATTTCTACCTCCTCCCACGTCTCTCCTTTATTGACATAAGATGTTATATAGATGAGTCTTAACACACTGAACCATAATAATTTTCGTAAACACTTCTGCCTCACCTGATGATGTGCATGTGTGTCACATTACGGATGCATTGCATGGCGTATGTTTTGTAACATGAACGAGTACACAAATAGAATTTAACACACACAAAAAAATCAGAATGGGGCATCACGTCCTGCAGTGTGAACATGTACAATCAATACAAAGTATCACTTTTATGACCTTGATTGATTTATCTTTTCCCGTGATCGTTTGGGAAATGTAAAATGATCTTGTTTTGTCTCATTTCACCTATTCTTTATTCAAGATAACACGTAGTATATGCTTCTTTGTAGTGATTTATTTTTCATGGCATGATAGTAACTGCAGTCTACTATGCTCCAGGCCTGTGAAGATTCAGCCAGTAAAGTGAGAGAACTACATGTCTCTCTTCTCTCTCTCCCACACTATACACCCACTACCACCACTCTCTGAGCGCTTCTGTGTTTCTAGTTTTGTTTGCCTATATAAAGCGTCATCAATAATGCAGAGGCCCCTGACTATTCTTCCATACAATGAAAGAATTGCATGTTTTTTTTCCTTGTCCCCTGCTCCTGAGGAACCTAGGCTGAAGAGCTGGCGCAGCAAGATGCGCGAAAACCACTTTGCATTCCAAATACAGTGGACACCTCCACTGCATAGTTAACTCATTCCTCCCGGCAAACGACTACAGTCGTTGTGTTTTTACTTCCGTGTATCCCGAGTCACGCCTCCAGTCGGGCTGAAGCGATAGCAAATAATGCCAGATGCCACTACAGGCGGGCCGTGAATAGATGTTAACCCTTTACGGACGATTGTGCTTCTAGGTGGAGAAAATGAAAGGTAGCAGTTCAAGTGCCGATTGAAACTGATGCGGCACAAGTTACATGTCTCATCTCTTTCATGCGCAACACAACTAACATCTTCAAAGCACCTTTTATTTTTCGTCATGGATGAAATACCACGCAAGTATATGTTGTAACTATTTTATGAGCCATTCAGAAGGGGTTTACCTTGATACTGAAATGCATAAACGCTAACTTGTTCATTTACCAAGAAATATAAAAAATAAGGAGTGTCCCAAATTCGGAACATTCTAACACTAACGCTATTTTCATGATATTGTTGATCCTGACTTGCTACCCGATGCGAATAATTGTAAGTGAATGGTGCGTTTTCCACTAATAGTTGTACCTCATAGCTTTGCATTCTAAATATGATTATTGAAACTGAGGTCCATGTTTTTTTTTCTAACATACCCGTTTACTGTATATCTTTCCAGATCCTGATGAGAATGAAATAGATGATCATGTTGATGAAGACATTTTGGCATCTGACACAGTCGTGACTGTTGCATTGATGGACTTCTATCACCATTCAAATACTTTCGGGCTAATCAACTACGTGCTTCATACGCTATCTCCAGGAAATCACTCACATAGTGGAAATACCTGTTCTGGTTTCTAGTGGATATTTGTATTTGCAATGCATTTATACTGATGAAACTCTCTCCAAACCATCAAGTGAAAACCAGAACAGGTCGCCTCCGAAAAAGGACTCAGTTAGAATTCAGGACAAACTTAGCTCATCAGTTGTTTGGCAATTACAGAAGGAAAAGAAAAAGATAATGCATGAAGGAGAATGACACTGTTGCCCTCCTTCATTGGCCAGTAAAATTGAATAAAAAGAGAACATGTAGAGTGTGCAAAGAAGATGATTCGTCGCGAGCCAAGAACAGGTTGTGAGCAATGCAAGGTGAACCTATGCATTCTATGTTTTAAACCATACCACAACTAAAAACATCCTGAATTATTTTAAATGCATTCTAGGTTTATTTCATGCATATGTGACTTGTTGTGAATGCATTTTGTTGTAATTTGCAGGTTTTGGAAAAAAAATCTTCATTAACATTGCAATCATTTTCTAAAACTTCAATCAATTTAACAAAAAACTTTGTTATCTTATTCTATTATATGTTATGAAAGTGTACTGAAGGTTTCATAAAGATTGAACAACAAATAAAGAAAGTTATAATAGTTTATTTGAACACACATGTTAGTTATGAATTTCCTTCTGAAGCCACTCAGGGAGCACACTACAAAGCTAGGCTGCAGGCTCTGTAGGTTGTGGGGGAAGAAATGCAAAATGCCCGCTAGGAAGGAAAGAGTTAACCAACAGCAATGTGGGTATGACGGATGAAAATTGGGCGAACCGGGGCTTATGAAGCCCATTGTGTGTACATGTTGTTGTTTTTTTCTTACATGCGTAGGGACGAGAGCTGCCGGATATGCAAACTTGTGGTGTCGCCACATCCAGATGGAGAAGAGAACGACAGCGACCAGTCCGATGATGGGCACAAGCGAGTAAAGCAGAGTGCTGAAGAGCTGAGGCTTCTGGGAGAAAGGGTTGGATGTGGCTGCAAGTAAATAAATCACAGCATTAAACACACACACACACACACACACACACACACACACACACACACACACACACACACACACACACACACACACATATATATATATATATATATATATATATATATATATATATATATATATATATATATATATATATATATATATACACAGTAAAGTCTTGTTATATCGATATCGGTTATATCGATAGTACCGCTTATTACGATACTATTTTCATTTCCCTTGCACATTTCTAGTCTTTTTATGTATAATTAGTACCGTTTAGTACGATACCCGGTTATTACGATAATCCGGTTATTACGGTGCCCCTTTTCATCCCCCGCCGGCCATTTTTGTTGTTTATATCGATATATCCGTCGCGCCATTGGTCAACTTGGTCACTTGTCTTGTTACGTGAGCCGCCATCGGTCGCGCCATTGGTCGACTTGGTCACATGAGCCGCCATCGGTCGCGCTATTGGTCGACTTGGCCGTGTGACTTTGTCACGTGACACGCCATCGGTCGCGCCATTGGTCAACTTGGTCACGTGTCTTGGTTACGTGTCACGCCATCAGTCGCGCTATTGGTCGACTTGGTCAGGTGACTTGGTTACGTGCCCAGCACCCGTGTAGCAGAGCCATTTTCATTTTCAGACGCTAGCTTGTGTGTAGCAGACGAGATTGAAGTGTTTGTGTTAAAAGGTAAAAATGGGAAGCAGAAGAAGATTGATGACTTTTTTAAATTGTATACGTAATACAGTAAGATGTAAGCGTTGCAGTTTCCCTGTTGTGTTATGTACATGCCCACTGTACTGTATATGAATGCAATCGTTTTTTGCAACAATGTTTCTTGTTTTGTCTGCTGAAGCGCGATGATTTTGAAAATTATTAACATTCCATACTGCGTATTAAAGGACAGCCGATGTCACTTTTTATTCAAATGCAAATAAAAATGACTTCACGCCAAGACGTCTTGCATTGCTTGTGAATCCAAACAATGGCTTCAGATTCGGATAATATGCTTTCTTGTTACACATCCAGTTATGAATATGTTTCAAATACACTGTAGTTCTGAAGATTAAAGCATACATGTTTACAATCATTAAAGAATTATATGTGCCATTTTGAGGCAACATTGGGGGAACATCTCTCACCCAAAAAAAAAGGGAGCTAATGGCCAGCTCCGTTTCTTATATGGCACTTGGCTGCCCTCTTTTGGCGGCTTTTGTTTAATGCAGTTCGGCGCAGGATCGGATATATCGATAGTCCCGGTTATATCGATATTTTTTCGGACTCCCTTGAATATCGATATAACGAGACTTTACTGTATATATATATATACACACACATACAGTAAAGTCTCGTTATATCGATATCGGATATATCGATAGTCCCGGTTATATCAATACTATTTCTATGCACGCACGGAGAAAATTACATGCAAACAGGGTCGGATATATCGATAGTCCCGGTTATATCGATATTTTTTCGGACTCCCTTGAATATCGATATAACGAGACTTTACTGTATATATATCAGTGACGTGCAGTCAGTGGAGGCAGTGCCTCACCTGTCATCATGGAAAGCTGTCATGGAAATATGAAATGAAAAAATAAATTCAACATTTATATGTATTTAGTGATTTGTACTTTAAAGTTCTTGTCCATTTAACTTCACCGTTTTAGGATTTTTTTTATAAATCGCTGAATTTTCACATTTACCGTTCAAATACTAAGTAGAGACGAGCGGTGAGGCACCAGCCGGCTGATCCTCACTATGGATTGCGCAATCACTATGCTTACTGTGCTGGCTTGCTCTGCAGTGAGACCGCATTGCTGTCCTTCTGCATATCGCTATTAAAGCGTTCAAACACGTTTAGTATATGAACTAAATTTCTACAGTTTAGCTGGTGTATATAATGTAGAGTCATTGTACATTATAAACACTGTACTCCAGTGTTTATTTTGTTTTATTTTTATCAAAACGCTGTGCGTAGGTGAGGCACACAGTTCTCCCGCCTCATGACAGGCAGGCGGCGCTTGTGGGGCCGGGCTGGCGAGGCGGTACTGAAGCAGCACAGAGGTGTCTTTGGATTGGATTGGATTTGCCTTTATTAGTCTCGCAGTGGAGAAATTTACATTTCACAGCAGCAAAGTTATGAAAGAAATGAAAGTAGAAAAGCAAAACACAGGAGCTGCTGGAAAGGCAGCCACTCTTGGGGCGCCGTCTTGAAGTCAAAAGAACACAAAAAAACTAAATAACAAATAACATGACAACACAAAGACACAGAGAGACATTCATTCTTAAGCACTTTCCGTACCCTCTTTGTTACATAAAGCAGTTCCAGATGAAAGAGGAGAGGATCAAAGCGTCTCTTCACCAGTGGAAGTGGCGCCACACGATCCTCCTCTGGGTGCGTTTGTTTTCAAGTTGTGTCACCCCTTCGTGGCATAAGGAACGCCACAGTGGCCTGTTAGCTGTAGCAGACTCCAGATCGCTGGGCTTGATGTTGCATTTCTGTAGAGTCGGTTTAAGCTGGTCTTTGTATCGCAGCTTAGGACCACCAGGCTTCCTATCCGCTGACAGGAGTTGTCCATAAAGCACCTGCCGAGGTAAGCGGCAGCTAGGCATCCGGATGACATGTCCAACCCACCGGAGTTGCCTCTTTGCCAGTATAGCCTCGATACTGGTGGAGGCGGTGCGTTGAAGGATGTCGGTGTGTGGGACACGATCCTGCCAGGTGATGCAAAGGATTCGTTGGAGGCACCTGATGTGGAATGCATCAAGGCGTCTCACATGGCGTCGATAGATGGTCCAGGCTTCTGCACCATATAGCAGCGTGGACACACACACTGCTTGGTAGACTGCGACTTTTGTTGGAGTTCTTAAGTGGTTGTTTTCGAACACACGAGTACGCAATCTGCCAAAAGCTTTGGAGGCTTGATGGATGCGGGCCTGGACGTCGTCGTCAATTAGACAGGAGGGTGTTAGACAACCTTGAGGGGTGTGCCACTGAGGGTGAACGCTGGGGAAGGAGAACTCTCTTTTGCCATGACCTCCATTTTGGTTACATTGATCACCAGACCGAGTGATTGGTAGACGGAGGACATGGTATCAAGGGCATGTTGCATGGCAGCTGGGCTGTGGGTCAACAGAGCACAATCATCTGCATACTGTAGCTCGTGGATGTCGCTGATCAGGGTCTTGGTCTTGGCCTGTAGGCGTCTGATGTTGAACAGGCTACCATCCAGGCGGAATTGGATTTGTACGCCGCCACCTTCCTGGATGGACTTATGGAAGAGGAGCGTAGCTGCCATCAGGAACAGGTTGAATATAGCAGGGGCCAGTACACAGCCCTGTTTCACCCCGACTTCCACAGGGAACGGGGAAGATTGCTGGCCACCAACAAGTACAGTTGCTTGCATGCCGCTGTGGAACTGTTTTAGGATGCCGAGAAATTTGGAGGGAACGCAAAATTTCTGCAGTATGGTCCAGAGAATGTCACGGTTAACTGTGTCAAATGCCTTTGTAAGGTCGATGAAGGTGATATAGAGGTCCTTGTTTTGTTCCTTGCATTTCTCCTGAACTTGGCGCGCAGCGAAGATCATGTCCAGAGTGCTTTGATCCTTCCTGAAACCGCATTGTGTCTCTGGGAGGATGTCTTCGGTAATGTGCGATGTAAGACGGAACAGCATTACTTTTGCAAGAATCTTGCCAGCAACAGAAAGTAGGGAGATGCCACGGCTGTTACCACAGACTGACTTGTCCCCCTTCCTTTTATAAATGGTAACAATGTTGCTGTCTTTCCATTCCTGAGGAAGTGTCCCGTTTTGCCAGATGTTGCAGATGAGGTGGTAAAGCTTCCGTGTCAGGAGGTAACCGCCGCTCTTGTAGACCTCAGCTGGAAGTCCATCAGGGCCAGGGCTTTTGTTGTTTTTAAGGCTCCGGATTGCAGAGAGGACCTCTGTGAACTGAGGAGGTTCATCAAGGGAGGGAGCTGATGGAAGCTCTGGGAGGGAGTCAAGGACAGATGTGTCTGAAGGGTTTACTTGGTTGAGCAGGGAGTCAAAGTGCTCTGCCCAGCGCTCAAGTATTAGCTGTTTGTCCTTCAGTAGTACAGAACCGTCTGCAGATTTAACTGGGACAATGTGTTGTCTTCGTGGGCCGTGCAGGGATTTTACAGCATCATAGAAGGCGTGGGTGTTGTTGTTGTCTGCATGCCTCTGGATTTCTTGGGCCTTGCTGAGCCACCACTTGTTCTCCATCATCCTCAGCTGTTTCTGTGTTTCACCACGGATGGCCTTGTAGTGAGAGAGGAGAAGTGGAGAATGAGGGTTGGAGAGAAGTGTGGTATGGGCTTTGCGCTTGGCTTCCAGAATCTCCTGTATGGCAGCTGAGCTGTTATCGAACCAGTCTTGATGACGTTTCTGAGTGAAGCCGATGCTCTCAGAGGTAGCTTGATGAATTGTTGTCCTCAATTTTTTCCACCTGCTTTCAATATCAGGGTCACCGTTACTGTTGTCCTTGTCCAGGCTGGCAAGTCCCTCTGCCAGCTTGTTGCGGTAGCTGGCTGCACACTCTGGGGACTCCAGGGCCCTGGTGTTAAGACGCCTTTGGGGTTGCTGTTTCTTGTGAGGAGGTCAAATTCTCAGCTTGAGCCTGGACTTGATCAGTCGATGATCAGTCCAGCATTCAGCCCCACGCATGGCCCGTGTGATGCAGACGTCATTTTGGTCTCGTTGCCTTGTGATGATGTAGTCCAGTAAGTGCCAATGTTTGGACCTGGGGTGCATCCA